>NW_024464964.1:0-97839 GCF_017591425.1 Ochotona curzoniae | reverse complement strand
CTGAAGCAGCCTTCCTGAGTGGGCATGAAGGCTGCTGGTTGCATTCTGGGAGACAGCTTGATCGGGCTTAAGGACCCCGGCAGCCATTCTGCCGGGGGTCACGTCCCCGTGGGGCCGGCCCCGCCAATCTTCCAGGCCTGGGCTTGGGTCTAGCCACGCCCCTAGCGCCACTGGCCCGGGGGTCGGGTCGCTGTACCTGGGTTACCACGCTAGGCCCGAAAAGGGCCACACGTGGGTGGTCCAGCCTCCACAAAGCAGCCTTCCGAGTGGGCGTGAAGGCTGCTGGTTGCATTCCGGGAGACAGGCTTGATCGGGCTTGAGGACCCCGGCAGCCATTCTGCCTGGGGTCACGTCCCCGTGTGCCGGCCCCGCCAATCTTCCAGGCCTGGGCTTGGGTTTAGTCACGCCCCTAGCGCCACTGGCCCGGGGGTCAGGTCGCTGTACCTGGGCTACCACGCTAGGCCCGAAAAGGGCCACACGTGGGGCTCCAGCCTCCCCGAAGCAGCCTTCCGAGTGGGCGTGAAGACTGCTGGTTGCATTCCGGGAGACAGGCCTGATGGGGCTTGAGGACCCCGGCAGACATTCTGGCGGGGGTTAAGTCCCCGCTCGCCGGCCCCGCCCCTCTTCCCGGCCCTGGCTTGGGTCTAGCCACGCCCCTAGCGCCACTGGCCCGGGGGTCAGGTGGCTGTACCTGGGTTACCACGCTAGGCCCGAAAAGGGCCATGCGTGGGGGGTCCAGCCTACCCGAACCAGCCTTTGAGTGGGCGTGAAGGCTGCTGGTTGCATTCTGGGAGACAGGCCTGATGGGGCTTGAGGATCCCGGCAGTCATTCTGCCTGGGGTCAGGTTCCCGCTGGCCGGCCCCGCCCCTCTACCCGGCCCGGGCTTGGGTCTAGCCACGCCCCTAGTGCCACCTGCCCGGGGGTCGTGTCGCTGTGCCTGGGTTACCACGCTAGGCCCGAAAAGGGCCACAAGTGGGGGGTCCAGCCTCACCGAAGTAGCCTTCCGAGTGGGCGTGAAGGCTGCTGGTTGCATTCCGGGTGAAAGGCTTGATCGGGCTTGAGGACCCTGGCAGCCATTCTGCCAGGGGTCACGTCCCTGCACGCCGGCCCCGCCCACCTTCCCGGCCCTGGCTTGGGTCTAGCCACGCCCCCAGCCCCACTGCCTCGGGGGTCGTGTCGCTGTACCTGGGTTACCACGCTAGACCCGAAAAGGGCCACGTGTGGGGGGTCCAACCTCCCCGAAGCAGCCTTCCTGAGTGGGCGTGAACGCTGCTGGTTGCATTCCTGGAGACAGCTTGATCGGGCTTGAGGATCCTCGCAGCCATTCTGCCGGGGAGTCACGTGCCCGCACGACGGCCCCGCCCTCTTCTTGGCCCAGGCTTGGGTCTAGCCATGCCCCTTGCGCCACTGGCCCGGGGGTCAGGTCGCTGTACCTGGGTTACCACGCTAGGCCCGAAAAGGGCAAAGCGTGGGGTTCCATCCTCCCCGAAGCAGTCTTCCAAGTGGGCGTGAAGGCTGCTGGTTGCATTCTAGGAGACAGGCCTGATGGGGCTTGAGGACCCTGGCAGCATTTCTGTCAGGGGTTACGTCCCCGCTGGCCGGCCCCGCCCCTCTTCCCGGCCCGGGCTTGGGTCTAGCCACGCCCCTAGCGCCACAGGCTCGGGGGTCAGGTCGCTGTACCTGTGTTACCACACTAGGCCCGAAAAGGGCCATGCGTGTGGTGGGTCCAGCCTCCCCGAAGCAGCCACCCTGAGTGGGCGTGAAGGCTGCTGGTTGCATTCTGGGAGACAGCTTGATCGGGCTTAAGGACCCCGGCAGCCATTCTGCCGGGCGTCACGTCCCCTTGGGCCGGCCCCGCCATCCTCCAGGCCTGGGCTTATGTCTAGCCATGCCCCTAGCGCAACTGGCCTGGGGGTCGGGTTGCTGTACCTGGGTTACCACACTAGGCCCGAAAAAGGCCACGTGTGGGGGGTCCAGCCTCCCCAAAGCAGCCTTCCTGAGTGGGCGTGAAGGCTGCTGGTTGCATTCGGGGGACAGGCCTGATGGGGATTGAGGACCCCGGCAGCCATTCTGCCTGGTGGTCACGTCCCTGCTGGCAGGCCTCGCCCATTTTCCCGGCCTGGGCTTGGGTCTTGCCACGCCCCTAGCGCCACCTGCTCGGGGGTCGTGTCGCTGTACCTGGGTTACCACGCTAGGCCCAAAAAGCGCCACAAGTGGGGGGTCCAGCCTCCCCGAAGCAGCCTTCCGAGTGGGCGTGAAGGCTGCTGGTTGCATTCCGGTAGACAGCTTGATCGGGCTTGAGGATCCCGGCAGCCATTCTGCTGGGGGTCACGTCCCCGCTGGCCGGCCCCGCCCCTCTTCACGGCCCGGGCTTTGGTCTAGCCACACCCCTAGCGCCACTGGCCTGGGGGTCTGGTCGCTGTACCTGGGTTACCATGCTAGGCCCGAAAAGGGCCATGCATGTGGGGTCCAGCCTCCCGGAAGCAGCCTTCCTGAGTGGGCGTGAAGGCTGCTGGTTGCATTCTGGGAGACAGGCCTGATGGGGCTTGAGGACCCCGGCAGCCATTCTGCCGGGGGTCACGTCCCCTTGGGCCGGCCCCGCCCCTCTTCACGGCCTGAGCTTGGTTCTAGCCATGCCCCTAGCGCCACTGGCCCGGGGGTCAGGTCGCTGTACCTGGGTTACCACACTAGGGCCAAAAAGGGCCATGCGTCAGGTGGGTCCAGCCTCCCCGAAGCAGCCTTCCTGAGTGGGCGTGAAGGCTGTTGGTTGCATTCTGGGAGACAGCTTGATCGGGCTTAAGGACCCCGGCAGTCATTCTGCCGGGGGTGACGTCCCCTTGTGCCGGCCCCGCCAATCTTCCAGGCCTGGGCTTGGGTCTAGCCACGCCTCTAGCGCCACTGGCCTGGGGGTCAGGTCGCTGTACCTGGGCTACCACGCTAGGCCCGAAAAGGGCAAAGCGTGGGGGGTCCAGCCTCCCCGAAGCAGCATTCCAAGTGGGCGTGAAGGCTGCTGGTTGCATTCTGTGAGACAGCTTGATCGGGCTTGAGGACCCCGGCAGCCATTCTGCAGGGGGTCAAGTCCCCGCACGACGGCCTCGCCCCTCTTCTTGGCCCTGGCTTGTGTCTAGCCACGCCCCTAGCGCCACTGGCCTGGGGGTCGGGTCGCTGTACCTGGGTTACCACGCTAGACCCAAAAAGGGCCATGCGTGGGGCGTCCAGCCTCCCCGAAGCAGCCTTCCGATTGGGCGTGAAGGCTGCTGGTTGCATTCCGGGAGACAGGCTTGATCTGGCTTGAGGACCCTGGCAGCCATTCTGCAGGGGGTCATGTCCTCGCGTGCCGGCCCGCCCCTCTTCCCGGCCCGGGCTTGTGTCTAGCCACGCCCCTAATGCCACTGGCCCGGGGGTCAGGTTACTGTACCTGGGTTACCACGCTAGGCCCGAAAAGAGCCACGCTTGGGTGTCCAGCCTCCCGTCAGCAGCCTTCCGAGAGGGCGTGAAGGCTGCTGGTTGCATTCTGGGAGACAGCCTTGATGGGGCGTGAGGACCCTGGCAGCCATTCTGGCGGGGGTCACGTCCCTGCGCTCCGGCCCCGCCCCAATTCCCAGCCCGGGCTTGTGTCTAGCCACGCCCCTGGCGCCACTGGCCCGGGGGTCGGGTCACTGTACCTGGGTTACCACGCTAGGCCCGAAAAGGGCCATGTGCGTGGGGTCCAGCCTCCCGGAAGGAGCCTTCCGAGTGGGCGTGAAGGCTGCTGGTTGCATTCCGCGAGACAGGCTTGATCGGGCTTGAGGACCCCGGCAGCCATTCTGCAGGGGGTCACGCCCCTGCGCCGGCCCCGCCCCTCTTCCCGGCCTGGGCTTGGGTCTAGCCACGCCCCTAGCGCCACCGGCCCGGGGGTCGGGTCGCTGTACCTGGGTTACCACGCTAGGCCCAAAAAGCGCCACACGTGGGGGGTCCAGCCTCCCCGAAGGAGCCTTCCGAGTGGGCATGAAGGCTGCTGGTTGCATTCCGGGAGACAGGACTGATGGGGCTTGAGGACCCTGGCAGACATTCTGCCAGGGGTCACGTCCCCGCGTGCCGGCCAAGCCCCTCTTCCCGGCCCGGGCTTTGGTCTAGCCACGCCCCTAGCGCCACTGGCCTGGGGGTCGGGTCGCTGCACCTGGTTTACCACGCTAGGCGCAAAAAGGGCCATGTGTTGGGGGTCCAGCCTCCCCGAAGCATCCTTCCGAGTGGGAGTGAAGGCTGCTGGTTGCGTTCCAGGAGACAGCTTGATCGGGCTTGAGGACCCCGGCAGCCATTCTGCACGGGGTCAAGTCCCCGCACGACGGCCCCGCCCCTCTTCATGGCCCAGGCTTGGGTCTAGCCACGCCCCTAACGCCACTCACCTGGGGGTTGGGTCGCTGTACCTGGGTTACCACGCTAGGCCCGAAAAGGGCCACAAGTGGGCGGTCCAGCCTCCCCGAAGCAGCCTTCCTGAGTGGGCGTGAACGCTGCTGGTTGCATTCTGGGAGACAGCTTCATCGGGATTAAGGACCCCGGCAGCCATTCTGCCTGGGGTCACGTCCCCGTGTGCCGGCCCCGCCAATCTTCCAGGCCTGGGCTTGGGTTTAGCCACGCCCCTAGCGCCACTGGCCCGGGGGTCAGGTCGCTGTACCTGGGCTACCACGCTAGGCCCGAAAAGGGCCACACGTGGGGCTCCAGCCTCCCCGAAGCAGCCTTCCGAGTGGGCGTGAAGACTGCTGGTTGCATTTCGGGAGACAGGCCTGATGGGGCTTGAGGACCCCGGCAGACATTCTGGCGGGGGTTAAGTCCCCGCTCGCCGGCCCCGCCCCTCTTCCCGGCCCTGGCTTGGGTCTAGCCACGCCCCTAGCGCCACTGGCCCGGGGGTCGGGTCGCTGTACCTGGGTTACCACGCTAGGCCCGAAAAGGGCCATGCGTGGGGGGTCCAGCCTACCCGAACCAGCCTTTGAGTGGGCGTGAAGGCTGCTGGTTGCATTCTGGGAGACAGGCCTGATGGGGCTTGAGGATCCCGGCAGTCATTCTGCCTGGGGTCACGTCCCCTCGTGCAGGCCCCGCCCCTCTTCCCGGCCCGGTCTTGGGTCTAGCCACGCCCCTAGCACCACTGGCCGGGGGTCGGGTCGCTGTACCTGGGTTACCACGCTAGGCCCGAAAAGGGCCATCTGTGGGGGGTCCAGCCTCCCCGAAACAGCCTTCCTGAGTGGGCGTGAAGGCTGCTGGTTGCATTCTGGGAGACAGGCCTGATGGGGCTTGAGGACCCTGGCAGCCATCCTCCCTGGGGTCAGGTCCCCGCTGGCTGGCCCCACCCCTCTTCCTGGCCTGGTCTTCGGAATAGCCATGCCCGTAGCGCCACTGGCCCGGGGGTCAGGTGGCTGTACCTGGGTTACCACGCTAAACCTGAAAAGGGCCACGCGTGGGGGGTCCAGCCTCCCCGAAGCAGCCTTCCTGAGTGGGCGTGAAGGCTGCTGTTTGCATTCCGGGAGACAGGCCTGATGGGGCTTGAGGACCCCGGCAGCCATTCTGCCAGGGGTCACGTCCCCACTCGCCGGCCCCGCCCCACTTCCCGGCCCAGGCTTGCGTCTAGCCACGCCCCTAGCGCCACTGGCCCGGGGGTTGGGTCGCTGTACCTGGGTTACCACGCTAGGCCCGAAAAGGGCAAAGCGTGGGGGTTCCAGCCTCCCCGAAGCAGTCTTCCAAGTGGGCGTGAAGGCTGCTGGTTGCATTCCAGGAGACAGGCCTGATGGGGCTTGAGGACCGCGGCAGCATTTCTGCCAGGGGTTACGTCCCCGTGGGCCGGCCCCGCCCCTCTTCCCGGCCTGGGCTTGGGTCTAGCCACGCCCCTAGCGCCACTGGCTTGGGGGTCAGGTCGCTGTACCTGGGTTACCACACTAGGCCCGAAAAGGGCCATGCGTGTGGTGGGTCCAGCCTCCCCGAAGCAGCCACCCTGAGTGGGCGTGAAGGCTGCTGGTTGCATTCTGGGAGACAGCTTGATCAGGCTTGAGGACCCCGGCAGCCATTCTGCCGGACGTCACGTCCCCGTGGGCCGGCCCCACCAACTTCCAGGCCTGGGCTTATGTCTAGCCATGCCCCTAGCGCCACTGGCCCGGGGGTCGGGTGGCTGTACCTGGGTTACCACACTAGGCCCGAAAAGGGCCACGTGTGGTGGGTCCAGCCTCCCTGAAGCAGCCTTCCTGAGTGGGCATGAAGGCTGCTGGTTGCATTCTGGGAGACAGCTTGATCGGGCTTAAGGACCCCGGCAGCCATTCTGGCGGGGGTCACGTCACCGTGGGCCGGCCCCGCCAATCTTCCAGGCCTGGGCTTGGGTCTAGCCACGCCCCTAGCGCCACTGGCCCGGGGGTCGGGTCGCTGTACCTGGGTTACCACGCTAGGCCCGAAAAGGGCCACACGTGGGTGGTCCAGCCTCCACAAAGCAGCCTTCCGAGTGGGCGTGAAGGCTGCTGGTTGCATTCCGGGAGACAGGCTTGATCGGGCTTGAGGACCCCGACAGACATTCTTCCAGGGGTCACGTCCCCGCGTGCCGGCCCCCCCCTCTTCCCGCCCTGGGCTTGGGTCTAGCCACGCCCCTAGCGCCACTGGCCTGGGGGTCGGGTCGCTGTACCTGTGTTACCACACTAGGCCCGAAAAGGGCCATGCGGGTGGGGTCCAGCCTCCCGGAAGCAGCCTTCCAGAGTGGGCCTGAAGGCTGCTGGTTGCATTCCAGGAGACAGGCCTGATGGGGCCTGAGGACCCCGGGAGCCATTCTGCCGGGGGTCACGTCCCCGCTGGCGGCCCCGCCCCTCTTCCCGGCCTGGGCTTGGGTCTAGCCACGCCCCTAGCGCCACTGGCTCGGGGGTCAGGTCGCTGTACCTGGGTTACCACACTAGGCCCGAAAAGGGCCATGCGTGTGGTGGGTCCAGCCTCCCGGAAGCAGCCTTCCTGAGTGGGCCTGAAGGCTGCTGGTTGCATTCTGGGAGACAGCTTGATCGGGCTTAAGGACCCCGGCAGCCATTCTGCCTGGGGTCACGTCCCCGTGTGCCGGCCCCGCCCCTCTTCCAGGCCTGGGCTTGGGTTTAGCCACGCCCCTAGCACCACTGGCCCGGGGGTCAGGTTGCTGTACCTGGGCTACCACGCTAGGCCCGAAAAGGGCCACACGTGAGGCTCCAGCCTCCCCGAAGCAGCCTTCCGAGTGGGCGTGAAGACTGCTGGTTGCATTTTGGGAGACAGGCCTGATGGGGCTTGAGGACCCCGGCAGACATTCTGGCGGGGGTTAAGTCCCCGCTGGCCGGCCCCGCCCCTCATCCCGGCCCGACTTGTGTCTAGCCACGCCCCTAGTGCCACCTGCCCGGGGGTCGTGTCGCTGTACCTGGGTTACCACGCTAGGCCCGAAAAGGGCCACGTGTGGCGGGTCCAACCTCCCCGAAGCAGCCTTCCTGAGTGGGCGTGAACGCTGCTGGTTGCATTCCTGGAGACAGCTTGATCGGGCTTGAGGACCCCGGCAGCCATTCTGCCGGGGAGTCACGTCCCCGCACGACGGCCCCGCCCTCTTCTTGGCCCAGGCTTGGGTCTAGCCACGCCCCTAGCGCCACTGGCTCGGGGGTCAGGTCGCTGTACCTGGGTTACCACACTAGGCCCGAAAAGGGCCATGCGTGTGGTGGGTCCAGCCTCCCCGAAGCAGCCACCCTGAGTGGGCGTGAAGGCTGCTGGTTGCATTCTGGGAGACAGCTTGATCGGGCTTAAGGACCCCGGCAGCCATTCTGCCGGGCGTCACGTCCCCGTGGGCCGGCCCCGCCATCTTCCAGGCCTGGGCTTATGTCTAGCCATGCCCCTAGCGCCACTGGCCCGGGGTTCGGGTCGCTGTACCTGGGTTACCACGCTAGGCCCGAAAAGGGCCACGTGTGGTGGGTCCAGCCTCCCCGAAGCAGCCTTCCTGAGTGGGCGTGAAGGCTGCTGGTTGCATTCTGGGAGACAGGCCTGATGGGGCTTGAGGACCCTGGCAGCCATCCTGCCTGGGGTCAGGTCCCCGCTGGCTGGCCCCGCCCCTCTTCCTGGCCTGGTCTTCGGAATAGCCATGCCCGTAGCGCCACTGGCCCGGGGGTCAGGTGGCTGTACCTGGGTTACCACGCTAAACCTGAAAAGGGCCACGCGTGGGGGGTCCAGCATCCCCGAACCAGTCTTCCGAGTGGTCGTGAAGGCTGCTGGTTGCATTCTGGGAGACAGGCTTGATGGGGCTTGAGGACCCCGGCAAATATTCTGCCGGGGAGTCACGTCCCCACTCGCCGGCCCCGCCCCTCTTCCCTGCCTGGGCTTGGGTCTAGCCACGCCCCTAGTGCCACCTGCCCGGGGGTCGTGTCGCTGTGCCTGGGTTACCACGCTAGGCCAGAAAAGGGCCACAAGTGGGGGGTCCAGCCTCACCGAAGTAGCCTTCCGAGTGGGCGTGAAGGCTGCTGGTTGCATTCCGGGAGACAGGCTTGATCGGGCTTGAGGACCCCGGCAGCCATTCTGCTGGGGGTCACGTCCCTGCACGCCGGCCCCGCCCACCTTCCCGGCCCTGGCTTGGGTCTAGCCACGCCCCCAGCGCCACTGGCTCGGGGGTCGGGTCGCTGTGCCTGGGTTACCACGCTAGGCCAGAAAAGGGCCACACGTGGGGCTCCAGCCTCCCCGAAGCAGCCTTCCGAGTGGGCGTGAAGACTGCTGGTTGCATTTCGGGAGACAGGCCTGATGGGGCTTGAGGACCCTGGCAGCGATTCTGCCGGGGGTCACGTATTTGCTGGCCGGCCCCGCCCCTCTTCCCGGCCCGGGCTTGTGTCTAGCCACGCCCCTAGTGCCACGGGCTCGTGGGTTAGACTGCTGTACCAGGGTTACCACGCTAGGCCCGAAAAGGGATATGCGTGGGGGGTCCAGCCTCCCCGAAGCAGCCTTCTGAGTTGGCGTGAACGCTGCTGGTTGCATTCCGGGAGACAGGCTTGATGGGCTTGAGGACCCCGGCAACCATTCTGCCGGGGAGTCACGTCCCCGCTCGCTGGCCCCGCCCCTCTTCCCAGCCATTTCTTGGGTCTAGCCACGCCCCTAGCGACACTGGCCCGGGGATCGTGTCCCTGTACCTGGGTTACAGCGCTAGGCCCGAAAAGGGCCACGTGTGCGGGGTCCAACCTCCCCGAAGCAGCCTTCTGAGTGGGCGTGAAGGCTGCTGGTTGCATTCCTGGAGACAGCTTGATCGGGCTTGAGGATCCTGGCAGCCATTCTGCAGGGGGTCACGTCCCCGCGCGACGGCCCTGCCCCTCTTCCCAGCCCGGTCTTGGGTCTAGCCACGCCCCTAGCGCCACTGGCCCGGGGGTCGGGTCGCTGTACCTGGGTTACCACGCGAGGCCCGAAAAGGGCCACGTGTGGGGGGGTCCAGCCTCCCCGAAGCAGCCTTCCGAGTGGGCGTGAAGGCTGCTGGTTGCATTCTGGGAGACAGGCCTGATTGGGCTTGAGGACCCTGGGAGCCATTCTGCCGGGGGTCACGTCCCTGCGCGCCGTCCCCGCCCCTCTTCCCGGCCCGGGCTTGTGTCTAGCCACGCCCCTAGTGCCACTGGCTCGTGGGTTAGACTGCTGTACCAGGGTTACCACGCTAGGCCCGAAAAGGGCCAGGCGTGGAGTGTCCAGCCTCCCCGAAGCAGCCTTCTGAGTTGGCGTGAAGACTGCTGGTTGCATTCCGGGAGACAGGCCTGATGGGGCCTGAGGACCCCGGGAGCCATTCTGCCGGGGGTCACGTCCCCGCTGGCCGGCCCCGCCCCTCTTCTTGGCCCGGGCTTGGGTCTAGCCATGCCCCTAGCGCCACTGGCCTAGGGGTCGGGTCGCTGTACCTGGGTTACCACACTAGGCCCGAAAAGGGCCATGCGTGTGGTGGGTCCAGCCTCCCGGAAGCAGCCTTCCTGAGTGGGCGTGAAGGCTGCTGATTGCATTCTGGGAGACAGGCCTGATGGGGCTTGAGGATCCCGGCAGTCATTCTGCCTGGGGTCAGGTCCCCTTGCGCCGGCCCCGCCCCTCTTCCCGGCCCGGGCTTGGGTCTAGCCACGCCCCTAGTGCCACCTGCCCGGGGGTCGTGTCGCTGTGCCTGGGTTACCACGCTAGGCCCGAAAAGGGCCACAAGTGGGGGGTCCAGCCTCACCGAAGTAGCCTTCCGAGTGGGCGTGAAGGCTGCTGGTTGCATTCCGGGTGACAGGCTTGATTGGGCTTGAAGACCCCGGCAGCCATTCTGCCGGGGGTCACGTCCCTGCACGCCGGCCCCGCCCACCTTCCCGGCCCTGGCTTGGGTCTAGCCACGCCCCCAGCGCCACTGCCTCGGGGGTCGGGTCGCTGTACCTGGGTTACCACTCTAGGCCCGAAAAGGGCCACGTGTGCGGGGTCCAACCTCCCCGAAGCAGCCTTCCTGAGTGGGCGTGAACGCTGCTGGTTGCATTCCTGGAGACAGCTTGATCGGGCTTGAGGATCCTGGCAGCCATTCTGCCGGGGAGTCACGTCCCCGCACGACGGCCCCGCCCTCTTCTTGGCCCAGGCTTGGGTCTAGCCATGCCCCTTGCGCCACTGGCCCGGGGGTCAGGTCGCTGTACCTGGGTTACCACACTAGGCCCGAAAAGGGCCATGTGTGGGGGGTCCAGCCTCCCCGAAGCAGCCTTCCTGAGTGGGCGTGAAGGCTGCTGTTTGCATTCCGGGAGACAGGCCTCATCGGGCTTGAGGACCCCGGCAGCCATTCTGCCAGGGGTCACGTCCCCACTCGCCGGCCCCGCCCCTCTTCCCGGCCCGGGCTTGCGTCTAGCCACGCCCCTAGCGCCACTGGCCCGGGGGTTGGGTCGCTGTACCTGGGTTACCACGCTAGGCCCGAAAAGGGCAAAGCGTGGGGGTTCCAGCCTCCCCGAAGCAGTCTTCCAAGTGGGCGTGAAGGCTGCTGGTTGCATTCCAGGAGACAGGCCTGATGGGGCTTGAGGACCGCGGCAGCATTTCTGCCGGGGGTCACGTCCCCGCTGGCCGGCCCCGCCCCTCTTCCCGGCCCTGGCTTGGGTCTAGCCACGCCCCTAGCGCCACTGGCTCGGGGGTCAGGTCGCTGTACCTGGGTTACCACACTAGGCCCGAAAAGGGCCATGCGTGTGGTGGGTCCAGCCTCCCCGAAGCAGCCACGCTGAGTGGGCGTGAAGGCTGCTGGTTGCATTCTGGGAGACAGCTTGATCGGGCTTAAGGACCCCGGCAGCCATTCTGCCGGGCGTCACGTCCCCGTGGGCCGGCCCCGCCATCTTCCAGGCCTGGGCTTATGTCTAGCCATGCCCCTAGCGCCACTGGCCCGGGGGTCGGGTCGCTCTACCTGGGTTACCACGCTAGGCCCGAAAAGGGCCACAAGTGGGGGGTCCAGCCTCCCCGAAGCAGCCTTCCGAGTGGGCGTGAAGGCTGCTGGTTGCATTCCGGGAGACAGGCTTGATCAGGCTTCAGGACCCTGGCTGCCATTTTGCCTGGGGTCACGTCCCTGCACGCCGGCCCCGCCCATTTTCCCCGGCCCGGGCTTGGGTCTAGCCACGCCCCTAGCGCCACTGGCCCGGGGGTCGGGTCGCTGTACCTGGGTTACCACGCTAGGCCCGAAAAGGGCTATGCGTGGGGGGTCCAGCCTCCCCGAAGCAGCCTTCCGAGTGGGCGTGAAGGCTGCTGGTTGCATTCTGGGAGACAGGCCTGATCGGGCTTGAGGACCCTGGCAGCCATTCTGCCTGGGGTCAGGTCCCCATGCGCCGGCCCCGCCCCTCTTCCCGGCCCGGGCTTGTGTCTAGCCACGCCCCTAGTGCCACTGGCTCGTGGGTTAGACTGCTGTACCAGGGTTACCACGCTAGGCCCGAAAAGGGCTATGCGTGGGGGGTCCAGCCTCCCCGAAGCAGCCTTCTGAGTTGGCGTGAACGCTGCTGGTTGCATTCCGGGAGACAGGCTTGATGGGCTTGAGGACCCCGGCAACCATTCTGCCGGGGAGTCACGTACCCGCTCGCTGGCCCCGCCCCTCTTCCCAGCCATTTCTTGGGTCTAGCCACGCCCCTAGCTACACTGGCCCGGGGATCGTGTTGCTGTACCTGGGTTACCACGCTAGGCCCGAAAAGGGCCACGTGTGCGGGGTCCAACCTCCCCGAAGCAGCCTTCTGAGTGGGCGTGAAGGCTGCTGGTTGCATTCTGGGAGACAGCTTGATCGGGCTTGAGGATCCTGGCAGCCATTCTGCCGGGGGTCACGTCCCTGCGCGCCGTCCCCGCCCCTCTTCCCGGCCCGGGCTTGTGTCTAGCCACGCCCCTAGTGCCACTGGCTCGTGGGTTAGACTGCTGTACCAGGGTTACCAAGCTAGGCCCGAAAAGGGCCAGGCGTGGAGTGTCCAGCCTCCCCGAAGCAGCCTTCTGAGTTGGCGTGAAGAATGCTGGTTGCATTCCAGGAGACAGGCCTGATGGGGCTTGAGGACCGCGGCAGCATTTCTGCCAGGGGTTACGTCCCCGTGTGCCGGCCCCGCCCCTCTTCCCGGCCCGGGCTTGGGTCTAGCCACGCCCCTAGCGCCACTGGCTCGGGGGTCAGGTCGCTGTACCTGGGTTACCACACTAGGCCCGAAAAGGGCCATGCGTGTGGTGGGTCCAGCCTCCCCGAAGCAGCCACCCTGAGTGGGCGTGAAGGCTGCTGGTTGCATTCTGGGAGACAGCTTGATCGGGCTTAAGGACCCCGGCAGCCATTCTGCCGGGTGTCACGTCCCTGTGGGCAGGCCCCGCCATCTTCCAGGCCTGGGCTTATGTCTAGCCATGCCCCTAGCGCCACTGGCCCGGGGGTCGGGTCGCTCTAACCTGGGTTACCACGCTAGGCCCGAAAAGGGCCACGTGTGGTGGGTCCAGCCTCCCCGAAGCAGCCTTCCTGAGTGGGCATGAAGGCTGCTGGTTGCATTCTGGGAGACAGCTTGATCGGGGTTAAGGACCCCGGCAGCCATTCTGCCGGGGGTCACGTCCCTGTGGGCCGGCCCCGCCAATCTTCCAGGCCTGGGCTTGGGTCTAGCCACGCCCCTAGCGCCACTGGCCCGGGGGTCGGGTCGCTGTACCTGGGTTACCACGCTAGGCCCGAAAAGGGCCACACGTGGGTGGTCCAGCCTCCACAAAGCAGCCTTCCGAGTGGGCGTGAAGGCTGCTGGTTGCATTCCGGGAGACAGGCTTGATCGGGTTTGAGGACCCCGACAGACATTCTGCCAGGGGTCACGTCCCCGCGTGCCGGCCCCCCCCTCTTCCCGCCCTGGGCTTGGGTCTAGCCACGCCCCTAGCGCCACTGGCCCGGTGGTTGGGTCGCTGTACCTGGGTTACCACGCTAGGCCCGAAAATGGCCACGTGTGGGGGGGTCCAGCCTCCCCGAACCAGCGTCCCGAGTGGGCGTGAAGGCTGCTGGTTGCATTCCGGGAGACAGGCCTGATACGGCTTGAGGACCCTGGCTGCCATTTTGCCTGGGGTCACGTCCCTGCACGCCGGCCCCGCCCCAATTCCCAGCCCGGGCTTGTGTCTAGCCACGCCCCTAGCGCCACTGTCCCGGGGGTCGGGTCACTGTACCTGGTTTACCACGCTAAGCCCGAAAAGGGCCATGTGTGGGGCGTCCAGCCTCCCCGAAACAGCCTTCCGAGTGGGCGTGAAAGCTGCTGGTTGCATTCTGGGAGACAGGCCTGATGGGGCTTGAGACCCTGGCAGCCATTCTGCCGGGGGTCACGCCCTTGCTGGCCGGCCCGCCACTCTTCCCGGCCTGGGCTTGGGTCTAGCAACGCCCCTAGCGCCACTGGCCTGGGGGTCGGGTCGCTGTACCTGGGTTACCACGCTAGGCCCCGAAAGGGCCACAAGTGGGGGGTCCAGCCTCCCCGAAGCAGCCTTCTGAGTTGGCGTGAACGCTGCTGGTTGCATTCCGGGAGACAGGCTTGATGGGCTTGAGGACCGTGGCAACCATTCTGCCGGGGAGTCACGTACCCGCTCGCTGGCCCCGCCCCTCTTCCCAGCCATTTCTTGGGTCTAGCCACGCCCCTAGCGACACTGGCCCGGGGATCGTGTTGCTGTACCTGGGTTACCACGCAAGGCCCGAAAAGGGCCACAAGTGGGGGGTCCAGCCTCCCCGAAGCAGCCTTCCGAGTGGGCGTGAAGGCTGCTGGTTGCATTCCGGGAGACAGGCTTGATCGGGCTTCAGGACCCTGGCTGCCATTTTGCCTGGGGTCACGTCCCTGCACGCCGGCCCCGCCCATTTTCCCCGGCCCGGGCTTGGGTCTAGCCACGCCCCTAGCGCCACTGGCTCGGGGGTCGGGTCGCTGTACCTGGGTTACCACGCTAGGCCCGAAAAGGGCCACGTGTGCGGGGTCCAACCTCCCCGAAGCAGCCTTCTGAGTGGGCGTGAAGGCTGCTGGTTGCATTCCAGGAGACAGGCCTGATCAGGCTTGAGGACACCGGCAGCCATTCTGCCAGGGGTCACGTCCCTGCGCTCCGGCCCCGCCCCTCTTCCTGGCCTGGGCTTGAGTCTAGCCATGCCCCTAGTGCCACTGGCCCGGGGGTCGGGTCGCTGTACCTGGATTACCACGCTAGGCCCGAAAAGGGCCACGTGTGGGGGTCTAGCCTCCACAAAGCAGTCTTCCGAGAGGGCGTGAAGGCTGCTGGTTGCATTCCGGGAGACAGGCCTGATCGAGCTTGAGGACCCTTGCAGCCATTCTGCCGGGGGTCACGTCCCTGCACGCCGGCCCCGCCCCAATTCCCAGCCCGGGCTTGTGTCTAGCCACGCCCCTAGCGCCACTGGCCCGGGGGTCGGGTCACTGTACCTGGTTTACCACGCTAAGCCCGAAAAAGGCCATGTGTGGGGGGTCCAGCCTCCCCAAAACAGCCTTCCGAGTGGGCGTGATAGCTGCTGGTTGCATTCTGGGAGACAGGCCTGATGGGGCTTGAGACCCCGGGAGCCATTCTGCCGGGGGTCACGTCCTTGCTGGCCGGCCCCGCCCCTCTTCCCGGCCCGGGCTTGGGTCTAGCAACGCCCCTAGCGCCACTGGCCCGGGGGTCGGGTCGCTGTACCTGGGTTACCACGCTAGGCCCGAAAAGGGCTATGCGTGGGGGGTCCAGCCTCCCCGAAGCAGCCTTCTGAGTTGGCGTGAACGCTGCTGGTTGCATTCCGGGAGACAGGCTTGATGGGCTTGAGGACCCCGGCAACCATTCTGCCGGGGATTCACGTACCCGCTCGCTGGCCCCGCCCCTCTTCCCAGCCATTTCTTGGGTCTAGCCACGCCCCTAGCGACACTGGCCCGGGGATCGTGTCGCTGTACCTGGGTTACCACGCTAGGCCCGAAAAGGGCCACAAGTGGGGGGTCCAGCCTCCCCGAAGCAGCCTTCCGAGTGGGCGTGATGGCTGCTGGTTGCATTCTGGGAGACAGGCTTGATCGGGCTTGAGGACCCTGGCAGCCATTCTGCCAGTGGTCACGTCCATGCGCGCCGGCCCCGCCCCTCTTCCCGGCCCGGGCTTGTGTCTAGCCACGCCCCTAGTGCCACTGGCTCGTGGGTTAGACTGCTGTACCAGGGTTACCACGCTAGGCCCGAAAAGGGCCAGGCGTGGAGTGTCCAGCCTCCCCGAAGCAGCCTTCTGAGTTGGCGTGAAGAATGCTGGTTGCATTCCAGGAGACAGGCCTGATACGGCTTGAGGACCCTTGCAGCCATTCTGCCGGGGGTCACGTCCCTGCGCGCCGGCCCCGCCCCAATTCCCAGCCCGGGCTTGTGTCTAGCCACGCCCCTAGCGCCACTGTCCCGGGTGTCGTGTCGCTGTACCTGGTTTACCACGCTAAGCCCAAAAAAGGGCCATTTGTGGGGGGTCCAGCCTCCCGGAAGCAGCCTTCTGAGTGGGCGTGAAAGCTGCTGGTTGCATTCTGGGAGACAGGCCTGATGGGGCTTGAGACCCCGGGAGCCATTCTGCCGGGGGTCACGTCCTTGCTGGCCGGCCCCGCCACTCTTCCCGGCCCCGGCTTGGGTCTAGCAACGCCCCTAGCGCCACTGGCCTGGGGGTCGGGTCGCTGTACCTGGGTTACCACTCTAGGCCCGGAAAGGGCTATGCGTGGGGGGTCCAGCCACCCCGAAGCAGCCTTCTGAGTGGGCGTGAACGCTGCTGGTTGCATTCCGGGAGACAGGCTTGATGGGCTTGAGGACCCCGGCAACCATTCTGCCGGGACGGGTCACGTACCCGCTCGCTGGCCCCGCCCCTCTTCCCAGCCATTTCTTGGGTCTAGCCACGCCCCTAGCGACACTGGCCCGGGGATCGTGTCGCTATACCTGGGTTACCACCCTAGGCCCGAAAAGGGCCACAAGTGGGGGGTCCAGCCTCCCCAAAGCAGCCTTCCGAGTGGGCGTGAAGGCTGCTGGTTGCATTCCGGGAGACAGGCTTGATCGGGCTTCAGGACCCTGGCTGCCATTTTGCCTGGGGTCACGTCCCTGCACGCCGGCCCCGCCCATTTTCCCCGGCCCGGGCTTGGGTCTAGCCACGCCCCTAGCGCCACTGGCTCGGGGGTCGGGTCGCTGTACCTGGGTTACCACGCTAGGCCCGAAAAGGGCCACGTGTGCGGGGTCCAACCTCCCCGAAGCAGCCTTCTGAGTGGGCGTGAAGGCTGCTGGTTGCATTCCGGGAGACAGGCCTGATGGGGCTTGAGGACCCTGGCAGCCATTCTGGCGGGGGTCACGTCCCCGCGCGCCGGCCCCGGTCCTCTTCCCAGCCCGAGCTTGGGTCTAGCCACGCCCCTAGCGCCACTGGCCCGGGGGTCGGGTCGCTGTACCTGGGTTACCACACTAGGCCCGAAAAGGGCCACGTGTGAGGGGTCCAGCCTCCCCGAAGCAGCCTTCCGAGTGGGCGTGAAGGCTGCTGGTTGCATTCTGGGAGACAGGCCTGATCGGGCTGGAGGACCCTGGCAGCCATTCTGCCGGGGGTCACGTCCCTGCGCGCAGGCCCCGCCCCTCTTCCCGGCCCGGGCTTGTGTCTAGCCACGCCCCTAGTGCCACTGGCTCGTGGGTTAGACTGCTGTACCAGGGTTACCACGCTAGGCCCGAAAAGGGCTATGCGTGGGGGGTCCAGCCTCCCCGAAGCAGCCTTCTGAGTTGGCGTGAAGGCTGCTGGTTGCATTCCGGGAGACAGGCTTGATGGGCTTGAGGACCCCGGCAACCATTCTGCCGGGGAGTCACGTACCCGCTCGCTGGCCCCGCCCCTCTTCCCAGCCATTTCTTGGGTCTAGCCACGCCCCTAGCGACACTGGCCCGGGGATCGTGTTGCTGTACCTGGGTTACCACGCTAGGCCCGAAAAGGGCCACGTGTGCGGGGTCCAACCTCCCCGAAGCAGCCTTCTGAGTGGGCGTGAAGGCTGCTGGTTGCATTCCTGGAGACAGCTTGATCGGGCTTGAGGATCCTGGCAGCCATTCTGCCGGGGGTCACGTCCCTGCGCGCCGTCCCCGCCCCTCTTCCCGGCCCGGGCTTGTGTCTAGCCACGCCCCTAGTGCCACAGGCTCGTGGGTTAGACTGCTGTACCAGGGTTACCAAGCTAGGCCCGAAAAGGGCCAGGCGTGGAGTGTCCAGCCTCCCCGAAGCAGCCTTCTGAGTTGGCGTGAAGAATGCTGGTTGCATTCCAGGAGACAGGCCTGATGGGGCTTGAGGACCGCGGCAGCATTTCTGCCAGGGGTTACGTCCCCGCTGGCCGGCCCCGCCCCTCTTCCCGGCCCGGGCTTGGGTCTAGCCACGCCCCTAGCGCCACTGGCTCGGGGGTCAGGTCGCTGTACCTGGGTTACCACACTAGGCCCGAAAAGGGCCATGCGTGTGGTGGGTCCAGCCTCCCCGAAGCAGCCACCCTGAGTGGGCGTGAAGGCTGCTGGTTGCATTCTGGGAGACAGCTTGATCGGGCTTAAGGACCCCGGCAGCCATTCTGCCGGGTGTCACGTCCCTGTGGGCCGGCCCCGCCATCTTCCAGGCCTGGGCTTATGTCTAGCCATGCCCCTAGCGCCACTGGCCCGGGGGTCGGGTCGCTCTACCTGGGTTACCACGCTAGGCCCGAAAAGGGCCACGTGTGGTGGGTCCAGCCTCCCCGAAGCAGCCTTCCTGAGTGGGCATGAAGGCTGCTGGTTGCATTCTGGGAGACAGCTTGATCGGGATTAAGGACCCCGGCAGCCATTCTGCCGGGGGTCACGTCCCTGTGGGCCGGCCCCGCCAATCTTCCAGGCCTGGGCTTGTGTCTAGCCACGCCCCTAGCGCCACTGGCCCGGGGGTCGGGTCGCTGTACCTGGGTTACCACGCTAGGCCCGAAAAGGGCCACACGTGGGTGGTCCAGCCTCCACAAAGCAGCCTTCCGAGTGGGCGTGAAGGCTGCTGGTTGCATTCTGGGAGACAGGCCTGATACGGCTTGAGGACACTTGCAGCCATTCTGCCGGGGGTCACGTCCCTGCACGCCGGCCCCGCCCCAATTCCCAGCCCGGGCTTGTGTCTAGCCATGCCCCTAGCGCCACTGGCCCGGGGGTCGGGTCACTGTACCTGGTTTACCACGCTAAGCCCGAAAAGGGCCATGTGTGGGGCGTCCAGCCTCCCCGAAAGAGCCTTCCGAGTGGGCGTGAAAGCTGCTGGTTGCATTCTGGGAGACAGGCCTGATGGGGCTTGAGACCCTGGCAGCCATTCTGCCGGGGGTCACGCCCTTGCTGGCCGGCCCGCCACTCTTCCCGGCCTGGGCTTGGGTCTAGCAACGCCCCTAGCGCCACTGGCCCGGGGGTCGGGTCGCTGTACCTGGGTTACCACGCTAGGCCCCGAAAGGGCCACAAGTGAGGGGTCCAGCCTCCCGAAGCAGCCTTCTGAGTGGGCGTGAAGGCTGCTGGTTGCATTCCGGGAGACAGGCTTGATCGGGCTTCAGGACCCTGGCTGCCATTTTGCCTGGGGTCACGTCCCTGCACGCCGGCCCCGCCCATTTTCCCCGGCCCGGGCTTGGGTCTAGCCACGCCCCTAGCGCCACTGGCTCGGGGGTCGGGTCGCTGTACCTGGGTTACCACGCTAGGCCCGAAAAGGGCCACGTGTGCGGGGTCCAACCTCCCCGAAGCAGCCTTCTGAGTGGGCGTGAAGGCTGCTGGTTGCATTCCAGGAGACAGGCCTGATCAGGCTTGAGGACACCGGCAGCCATTCTGCCAGGGGTCACGTCCCTGCGCTCCGGCCCCGCCCCTCTTCCTGGCCTGGGCTTGAGTCTAGCCATGCCCCTAGTGCCACTGGCCCGGGGGTCGGGTCGCTGTACCTGGATTACCACGCTAGGCCCGAAAAGGGCCACGTGTGGGGGTCTAGCCTCCCCGAAGCAGTCTTCCGAGAGGGCGTGAAGGCTGCTGGTTGCATTCCGGGAGACAGGCCTGATCGAGCTTGAGGACCCTTGCAGCCATTCTGCCGGGGTCACGTCCCTGCACGCCGGCCCCGCCCCAATTCCCAGCCCGGGCTTGTGTCTAGCCACGCCCCTAGCGCCACTGGCCCGGGGGTCGGGTCACTGTACCTGGTTTACCACGCTAAGCCCGAAAAAGGCCATGTGTGGGGGGTCCAGCCTCCCCGAAACAGCCTTCCGAGTGGGCGTGAAAGCTGCTGGTTGCATTCTGGGAGACAGGCCTGATGGGGCTTGAGACCCCGGGAGCCATTCTGCCGGGGGTCACGTCCTTGCTGGCCGGCCCCGCCCCTCTTCCCGGCCCGGGCTTGGGTCTAGCAACGCCCCTAGCGCCACTGGCCCGGGGGTCGGGTCGCTGTACCTGGGTTACCACGCTAGGCCCGAAAAGGGCTATGCGTGGGGGGTCCAGCCTCCCCGAAGCAGCCTTCTGAGTTGGCGTGAACGCTGCTGGTTGCATTCCGGGAGACAGGCTTGATGGGCTTGAGGACCCCGGCAACCATTCTGCCGGGGATTCACGTACCCGCTCGCTGGCCCCGCCCCTCTTCCCAGCCATTTCTTGGGTCTAGCCACGCCCCTAGCGACACTGGCCCGGGGATCGTGTCGCTGTACCTGGGTTACCACGCTAGGCCCGAAAAGGGCCACAAGTGGGGGGTCCAGCCTCCCCGAAGCAGCCTTCCGAGTGGGCGTGATGGCTGCTGGTTGCATTCTGGGAGACAGGCTTGATCGGGCTTGAGGACCCTGGCAGCCATTCTGCCAGTGGTCACGTCCATGCGCGCCGGCCCCGCCCCTCTTCCCGGCCCGGGCTTGTGTCTAGCCACGCCCCTAGTGCCACTGGCTCGTGGGTTAGACTGCTGTACCAGGGTTACCACGCTAGGCCCGAAAAGGGCCAGGCGTGGAGTGTCCAGCCTCCCCGAAGCAGCCTTCTGAGTTGGCGTGAAGAATGCTGGTTGCATTCCAGGAGACAGGCCTGATACGGCTTGAGGACCCTTGCAGCCATTCTGCCGGGGGTCACGTCCCTGCGCGCCGGCCCCGCCCCAATTCCCAGCCCGGGCTTGTGTCTAGCCACGCCCCTAGCGCCACTGTCCCGGGTGTCGTGTCGCTGTACCTGGTTTACCACGCTAAGCCCAAAAAAGGGCCATTTGTGGGGGGTCCAGCCTCCCGGAAGCAGCCTTCTGAGTGGGCGTGAAAGCTGCTGGTTGCATTCTGGGAGACAGGCCTGATGGGGCTTGAGACCCCGGGAGCCATTCTGCCGGGGGTCACGTCCTTGCTGGCCGGCCCCGCCACTCTTCCCGGCCCCGGCTTGGGTCTAGCAACGCCCCTAGCGCCACTGGCCTGGGGGTCGGGTCGCTGTACCTGGGTTACCACTCTAGGCCCGGAAAGGGCTATGCGTGGGGGGTCCAGCCACCCCGAAGCAGCCTTCTGAGTGGGCGTGAACGCTGCTGGTTGCATTCCGGGAGACAGGCTTGATGGGCTTGAGGACCCCGGCAACCATTCTGCCGGGACGGGTCACGTACCCGCTCGCTGGCCCCGCCCCTCTTCCCAGCCATTTCTTGGGTCTAGCCACGCCCCTAGCGACACTGGCCCGGGGATCGTGTCGCTATACCTGGGTTACCACCCTAGGCCCGAAAAGGGCCACAAGTGGGGGGTCCAGCCTCCCCAAAGCAGCCTTCCGAGTGGGCGTGAAGGCTGCTGGTTGCATTCCGGGAGACAGGCTTGATCGGGCTTCAGGACCCTGGCTGCCATTTTGCCTGGGGTCACGTCCCTGCACGCCGGCCCCGCCCATTTTCCCCGGCCCGGGCTTGGGTCTAGCCACGCCCCTAGCGCCACTGGCTCGGGGGTCGGGTCGCTGTACCTGGGTTACCACGCTAGGCCCGAAAAGGGCCACGTGTGCGGGGTCCAACCTCCCCGAAGCAGCCTTCTGAGTGGGCGTGAAGGCTGCTGGTTGCATTCCGGGAGACAGGCCTGATGGGGCTTGAGGACCCTGGCAGCCATTCTGGCGGGGGTCACGTCCCCGCGCGCCGGCCCCGGTCCTCTTCCCAGCCCGAGCTTGGGTCTAGCCACGCCCCTAGCGCCACTGGCCCGGGGGTCGGGTCGCTGTACCTGGGTTACCACACTAGGCCCGAAAAGGGCCACGTGTGAGGGGTCCAGCCTCCCCGAAGCAGCCTTCCGAGTGGGCGTGAAGGCTGCTGGTTGCATTCTGGGAGACAGGCCTGATCGGGCTGGAGGACCCTGGCAGCCATTCTGCCGGGGGTCACGTCCCTGCGCGCAGGCCCCGCCCCTCTTCCCGGCCCGGGCTTGTGTCTAGCCACGCCCCTAGTGCCACTGGCTCGTGGGTTAGACTGCTGTACCAGGGTTACCACGCTAGGCCCGAAAAGGGCTATGCGTGGGGGGTCCAGCCTCCCCGAAGCAGCCTTCTGAGTTGGCGTGAAGGCTGCTGGTTGCATTCCGGGAGACAGGCTTGATGGGCTTGAGGACCCCGGCAACCATTCTGCCGGGGAGTCACGTACCCGCTCGCTGGCCCCGCCCCTCTTCCCAGCCATTTCTTGGGTCTAGCCACGCCCCTAGCGACACTGGCCCGGGGATCGTGTTGCTGTACCTGGGTTACCACGCTAGGCCCGAAAAGGGCCACGTGTGCGGGGTCCAACCTCCCCGAAGCAGCCTTCTGAGTGGGCGTGAAGGCTGCTGGTTGCATTCCTGGAGACAGCTTGATCGGGCTTGAGGATCCTGGCAGCCATTCTGCCGGGGGTCACGTCCCTGCGCGCCGTCCCCGCCCCTCTTCCCGGCCCGGGCTTGTGTCTAGCCACGCCCCTAGTGCCACAGGCTCGTGGGTTAGACTGCTGTACCAGGGTTACCAAGCTAGGCCCGAAAAGGGCCAGGCGTGGAGTGTCCAGCCTCCCCGAAGCAGCCTTCTGAGTTGGCGTGAAGAATGCTGGTTGCATTCCAGGAGACAGGCCTGATGGGGCTTGAGGACCGCGGCAGCATTTCTGCCAGGGGTTACGTCCCCGCTGGCCGGCCCCGCCCCTCTTCCCGGCCCGGGCTTGGGTCTAGCCACGCCCCTAGCGCCACTGGCTCGGGGGTCAGGTCGCTGTACCTGGGTTACCACACTAGGCCCGAAAAGGGCCATGCGTGTGGTGGGTCCAGCCTCCCCGAAGCAGCCACCCTGAGTGGGCGTGAAGGCTGCTGGTTGCATTCTGGGAGACAGCTTGATCGGGCTTAAGGACCCCGGCAGCCATTCTGCCGGGTGTCACGTCCCTGTGGGCCGGCCCCGCCATCTTCCAGGCCTGGGCTTATGTCTAGCCATGCCCCTAGCGCCACTGGCCCGGGGGTCGGGTCGCTCTACCTGGGTTACCACGCTAGGCCCGAAAAGGGCCACGTGTGGTGGGTCCAGCCTCCCCGAAGCAGCCTTCCTGAGTGGGCATGAAGGCTGCTGGTTGCATTCTGGGAGACAGCTTGATCGGGATTAAGGACCCCGGCAGCCATTCTGCCGGGGGTCACGTCCCTGTGGGCCGGCCCCGCCAATCTTCCAGGCCTGGGCTTGTGTCTAGCCACGCCCCTAGCGCCACTGGCCCGGGGGTCGGGTCGCTGTACCTGGGTTACCACGCTAGGCCCGAAAAGGGCCACACGTGGGTGGTCCAGCCTCCACAAAGCAGCCTTCCGAGTGGGCGTGAAGGCTGCTGGTTGCATTCTGGGAGACAGGCCTGATACGGCTTGAGGACACTTGCAGCCATTCTGCCGGGGGTCACGTCCCTGCACGCCGGCCCCGCCCCAATTCCCAGCCCGGGCTTGTGTCTAGCCACGCCCCTAGCGCCACTGGCCCGGGGGTCGGGTCACTGTACCTGGTTTACCACGCTAAGCCCGAAAAGGGCCATGTGTGGGGCGTCCAGCCTCCCCGAAAGAGCCTTCCGAGTGGGCGTGAAAGCTGCTGGTTGCATTCTGGGAGACAGGCCTGATGGGGCTTGAGACCCTGGCAGCCATTCTGCCGGGGGTCACGCCCTTGCTGGCCGGCCCGCCACTCTTCCCGGCCTGGGCTTGGGTCTAGCAACGCCCCTAGCGCCACTGGCCCGGGGGTCGGGTCGCTGTACCTGGGTTACCACGCTAGGCCCCGAAAGGGCCACAAGTGAGGGGTCCAGCCTCCCCGAAGCAGCCTTCTGAGTGGGCGTGAAGGCTGCTGGTTGCATTCCGGGAGACAGGCTTGATCGGGCTTCAGGACCCTGGCTGCCATTTTGCCTGGGGTCACGTCCCTGCACGCCGGCCCCGCCCATTTTCCCCGGCCCGGGCTTGGGTCTAGCCACGCCCCTAGCGCCACTGGCTCGGGGGTCGGGTCGCTGTACCTGGGTTACCACGCTAGGCCCGAAAAGGGCCACGTGTGCGGGGTCCAACCTCCCCGAAGCAGCCTTCTGAGTGGGCGTGAAGGCTGCTGGTTGCATTCCAGGAGACAGGCCTGATCAGGCTTGAGGACACCGGCAGCCATTCTGCCAGGGGTCACGTCCCTGCGCTCCGGCCCCGCCCCTCTTCCTGGCCTGGGCTTGAGTCTAGCCATGCCCCTAGTGCCACTGGCCCGGGGGTCGGGTCACTGTACCTGGTTTACCACGCTAAGCCCGAAAAAGGCCATGTGTGGGGGGTCCAGCCTCCCCGAAGCAGTCTTCCGAGTGGGCGTGAAGGCTGCTGGTTGCATTCCGGGAGACAGGCCTGATCGAGCTTGAGGACCCTGGCAGCCATTCTGCCGGGGGTCACGTCCCTGCGCGCCGGCCCCGCCCCACTTCCCAGCCCGGGCTTGTGTCTAGCCACGCCCCTAGCGCCACTGGCCCGGGGTCGTGTCGCTGTACCTGGGTTACCACGCTAGGCCCGAAAAAGGGCCATATGTGGGGGGTCCAGCCTCCCCGAAGCAGCCTTCCGAGTGGGCGTGATAGCTGCTGGTTGCATTCTGGGAGACAGGCTTGATGGGCTTGAGGACCCCGGCAGCCATTCTGCCGGGGTCACGTCCTGCTGCGCCGGCCCCGCCCTCTTCCCGGCCCGGGCTTGGGTCTAGCCACGCCCCTAGCGCCACTGGCCTCGGGGTCGGGTCGCTGTACCTGGGTTACCACGCTAGGCCCGAAAAGGGCTAGGCGTGGAGTGTCCAGCCTCCCCGAAGCAGCCTTCTGAGTTGGCGTGAACGCTGCTGGTTGCATTCCAGGAGACAGGCCTGATACGGCTTGAGGACCCTTGCAGCCATTCTGCCGGGGGTCACGTCCCTGCGCGCCGGCCCCGCCCCAATTCCCAGCCCGGGCTTGTGTCTAGCCACGCCCCTAGCGACAATGGCCCGGGGATTGTGTCGCTATACCTGGGTTACCACCCTAGGCCCGAAAAGGGCCACAAGTGGGGGGTCCAGCCTCCCCAAAGCAGCCTTCCGAGTGGGCGTGAAGGCTGCTGGTTGCATTCCGGGAGACAGGCTTGATCGGGCTTCAGGACCCTGGCTGCCATTTTGCCTGGGGTCACGTCCCTGCACGCCGGCCCCGCCCATTTTCCCCGGCCCGGGCTTGGGTCTAGCCACGCCCCTAGCGCCACTGGCTCGGGGGTCGGGTCGCTGTACCTGGGTTACCACGCTAGGCCCGAAAAGGGCCACGTGTGCGGGGTCCAACCTCCCCGAAGCAGCCTTCTGAGTGGGCGTGAAGGCTGCTGGTTGCATTCCGGGAGACAGGCCTGATGGGGCTTGAGGACCCTGGCAGCCATTCTGGCGGGGGTCACGTCCCCGCGCGCCGGCCCCGGTCCTCTTCCCAGCCCGAGCTTGGGTCTAGCCACGCCCCTAGCGCCACTGGCCCGGGGGTCGGGTCGCTGTACCTGGGTTACCACACTAGGCCCGAAAAGGGCCACGTGTGAGGGGTCCAGCCTCCCCGAAGCAGCCTTCCGAGTGGGCGTGAAGGCTGCTGGTTGCATTCTGGGAGACAGGCCTGATCGGGCTGGAGGACCCTGGCAGCCATTCTGCCGGGGGTCACGTCCCTGCGCGCAGGCCCCGCCCCTCTTCCCGGCCCGGGCTTGTGTCTAGCCACGCCCCTAGTGCCACTGGCTCGTGGGTTAGACTGCTGTACCAGGGTTACCACGCTAGGCCCGAAAAGGGCTATGCGTGGGGGGTCCAGCCTCCCCGAAGCAGCCTTCTGAGTTGGCGTGAACGCTGCTGGTTGCATTCCGGGAGACAGGCTTGATGGGCTTGAGGACCCCGGCAACCATTCTGCCGGGGAGTCACGTACCCGCTCGCTGGCCCCGCCCCTCTTCCCAGCCATTTCTTGGGTCTAGCCACGCCCCTAGCGACACTGGCCCGGGGATCGTGTTGCTGTACCTGGGTTACCACGCTAGGCCCGAAAAGGGCCACGTGTGCGGGGTCCAACCTCCCCGAAGCAGCCTTCTGAGTGGGCGTGAAGGCTGCTGGTTGCATTCCTGGAGACAGCTTGATCGGGCTTGAGGATCCTGGCAGCCATTCTGCCGGGGGTCACGTCCCTGCGCGCCGTCCCCGCCCCTCTTCCCGGCCCGGGCTTGTGTCTAGCCACGCCCCTAGTGCCACAGGCTCGTGGGTTAGACTGCTGTACCAGGGTTACCAAGCTAGGCCCGAAAAGGGCCAGGCGTGGAGTGTCCAGCCTCCCCGAAGCAGCCTTCTGAGTTGGCGTGAAGAATGCTGGTTGCATTCAAGGAGACAGGCCTGATGGGGCTTGAGGACCGCGGCAGCATTTCTGCCAGGGGTTACGTCCCCGCTGGCCGGCCCCGCCCCTCTTCCCGGCCCGGGCTTGGGTCTAGCCACGCCCCTAGCGCCACTGGCTCGGGGGTCAGGTCGCTGTACCTGGGTTACCACACTAGGCCCGAAAAGGGCCATGCGTGTGGTGGGTCCAGCCTCCCCGAAGCAGCCACCCTGAGTGGGCGTGAAGGCTGCTGGTTGCATTCTGGGAGACAGCTTGATCGGGCTTAAGGACCCCGGCAGCCATTCTGCCGGGTGTCACGTCCCTGTGGGCCGGCCCCGCCATCTTCCAGGCCTGGGCTTATGTCTAGCCATGCCCCTAGCGCCACTGGCCCGGGGGTCGGGTCGCTCTACCTGGGTTACCACGCTAGGCCCGAAAAGGGCCACGTGTGGTGGGTCCAGCCTCCCCGAAGCAGCCTTCCTGAGTGGGCATGAAGGCTGCTGGTTGCATTCTGGGAGACAGCTTGATCGGGATTAAGGACCCCGGCAGCCATTCTGCCGGGGGTCACGTCCCTGTGGGCCGGCCCCGCCAATCTTCCAGGCCTGGGCTTGTGTCTAGCCACGCCCCTAGCGCCACTGGCCCGGGGGTCGGGTCGCTGTACCTGGGTTACCACGCTAGGCCCGAAAAGGGCCACACGTGGGTGGTCCAGCCTCCACAAAGCAGCCTTCCGAGTGGGCGTGAAGGCTGCTGGTTGCATTCTGGGAGACAGGCCTGATACGGCTTGAGGACACTTGCAGCCATTCTGCCGGGGGTCACGTCCCTGCACGCCGGCCCCGCCCCAATTCCCAGCCCGGGCTTGTGTCTAGCCACGCCCCTAGCGCCACTGGCCCGGGGTCGGGTCACTGTACCTGGTTTACCACGCTAAGCCCGAAAAGGGCCATGTGTGGGGCGTCCAGCCTCCCCGAAAGAGCCTTCCGAGTGGGCGTGAAAGCTGCTGGTTGCATTCTGGGAGACAGGCCTGATGGGGCTTGAGACCCTGGCAGCCATTCTGCCGGGGGTCACGCCCTTGCTGGCCGGCCCGCCACTCTTCCCGGCCTGGGCTTGGGTCTAGCAACGCCCCTAGCGCCACTGGCCCGGGGGTCGGGTCGCTGTACCTGGGTTACCACGCTAGGCCCCGAAAGGGCCACAAGTGAGGGGTCCAGCCTCCCCGAAGCAGCCTTCTGAGTGGGCGTGAACGCTGCTGGTTGCATTCCGGGAGACAGGCTTCATGGGCTTGAGGACCCCGGCAACCATTCTGCCGGGGAGTCACGTACCCGCTCGCTGGCCCCGCCCCTCTTCCCAGCCATTTCTTGGGTCTAGCCACGCCCCTAGCGACACTGGCCCGGGGATCGTGTTGCTGTACCTGGGTTACCACGCTAGGCCCGAAAAGGGCCACAAGTGGGGGGTCCAGCCTCCCCGAAGCAGCCTTCCGAGTGGGCGTGAAGGCTGCTGGTTGCATTCCGGGAGACAGGCTTGATCGGGCTTCAGGACCCTGGCTGCCATTTTGCCTGGGGTCACGTCCCTGCACGCCGGCCCCGCCCATTTTCCCCGGCCCGGGCTTGGGTCTAGCCACGCCCCTAGCGCCACTGGCTCGGGGGTCGGGTCGCTGTACCTGGGTTACCACGCTAGGCCCGAAAAGGGCCACGTGTGCGGGGTCCAACCTCCCCGAAGCAGCCTTCTGAGTGGGCGTGAAGGCTGCTGGTTGCATTCCAGGAGACAGGCCTGATCAGGCTTGAGGACACCGGCAGCCATTCTGCCAGGGGTCACGTCCCTGCGCTCCGGCCCCGCCCATCTTCCTGGCCTGGGCTTGAGTCTAGCCATGCCCCTAGTGCCACTGGCCCGGGGGTCGGGTCGCTGTACCTGGATTACCACGCTAGGCCCGAAAAGGGCCACGTGTGGGGGTCTAGCCTCCCCGAAGCAGTCTTCCGAGAGGGCGTGAAGGCTGCTGGTTGCATTCCGGGAGACAGGCCTGATCGAGCTTGAGGACCCTTGCAGCCATTCTGCCGGGGGTCACGTCCCTGCACGCCGGCCCCGCCCCAATTCCCAGCCCGGGCTTGTGTCTAGCCACGCCCCTAGCGCCACTGGCCCGGGGGTCGGGTCACTGTACCTGGTTTACCACGCTAAGCCCGAAAAAGGCCATGTGTGGGGGGTCCAGCCTCCCCGAAACAGCCTTCCGAGTGGGCGTGAAAGCTGCTGGTTGCATTCCTGGAGACAGCTTGATCGGGCTTGAGGATACTGGCAGCCATTCTGCCGGGGGTCACGTCCCCGCGCGACGGCCCTGCCCCTCTTCCCAGCCCGGGCTTGGGTCTAGCCACGCCCCTAGCGCCACTGGCCCGGGGGTCGGGTCGCTGTACCTGGGTTACCACACTAGGCCCGAAAAGGGCCACGTGTGAGGGGTCCAGCCTCCCCGAAGCAGCCTTCCGAGTGGGCGTGAAGGCTGCTGGTTGCATTCTGGGAGACAGGCCTGATCGGGCTTGAGGACCCTGGCAGCCATTCTGCCAGTGGTCACGTCCATGCGCGCCGGCCCCGCCCCTCTTCCTGGCCCGGGCTTGTGTCTAGCCACGCCCCTAGTGCCACTGGCTCGTGGGTTAGACTGCTGTACCAGGGTTACCAAGCTAGGCCCGAAAAGGGCCAGGCGTGGAGTGTCCAGCCTCCCCGAAGCAGCCTTCTGAGTTGGCGTGAAGAATGCTGGTTGCATTCCAGGAGACAGGCCTGATCAGGCTTGAGGACACCGGCAGCCTTCTGCCAGGGGTCACGTCCCTGCGCTCCGGCCCCGCCCCTCTTCCTGGCCCGGGCTTGAGTCTAGCCATGCCCCTAGCGCCACTGGCCCGGGGGTCGTGTCGCTGTACCTGGGTTACCATGCTAGGCCCGAAAAGGGCCATGCTTGGGGGGTCCAGCCTCCCTGAAGCAGTCTTCTGAGTGGGCGTGAAGGCTGCTGGTTGCATTCCGTGAGACAGGCCTGATGGGGCTTGAGGACCCTGGCAGCCATTCTGCCAGGGGTCACGTCCCTGCGCTCCGGCCCCGCCCCTCTTCTTGGCCCGGGCTTGGGTCTAGCCTCACCCCTAGCGCCACTGGCCCTGGTGTCGGGTTGCTGCACCTGGATTACCACGCTAGGCCCTAAAAGGGCCACGTGTGGGGGGTCGAGCCTCTAAGAAGCAGTCTTCCGAGAGGGCGTGAAGGCTGCTGGTTGCATTCCGGGAGACAGGCCTGATGGGGCTTGAGGACCCTGGCAGCCATTCTGGCGGGGGTTAAGTCCCCGCGTACCGGCCCCGGTCCTCTTCCCAGCCCGGGCTTGGGTATAGCCACACCCCTAGCGTCACTAGCCCGGCGGTCCGGTCACTGTACCTGGGTTACCACGCTAGGCCCGAAAAGGGCCAGGCGTGGGGTTCCAGCCTCCCCAAAGCAGCCTTCCGAGTGGGCGTGAAGGCTGCTGGTTGCATTCCGGGAGACAGGCTTGATCGGGCTTGAGGACCCTTGCAGCCATTCTGCTGGGGGTTACGTCCCCACGCGCCGGCCTCGCCCCTCTTCTTTGCCCGGGCTTGGGTCTAGCCATGCCCCTAGCGCCACAGGCCCGGGGGTCGGGTCGCTGTACCTGGGTTACCACGCTAGGCCCGAAAAGGGCCACGTGTGGGGGTCTAGCATCCCCGAAGCAGCCTTCCGAGAGGGCGTGAAGGCTGCTGGTTGCATTCCGGGAGACAGGCCTGATCGAGCTTGAGGACCCTTGCAGCCATTCTGCCGGGGGTCACGTCCCTGCGCGCCGGCCCCGCCCCAATTCCCAGCCCGGGCTTGTGTCTAGCCACGCCCCTAGCGCCACTGGCCCGGGGGTCGGGTCACTGTACCTGGGTTACCACGCTAAGCCCGAAAAAGGCCATGTGTGGGGGGTCCAGCCTCCCCGAAACAGCCTTCCGAGTGGGCGTGAAAGCTGCTGGTTGCATTCTGGGAGACAGGCCTGATGGGGCTTGAGACCCCGGGAGCCATTCTGCCGGGGGTCACGTCCTTGCTGGCCGGCTCCGCCACTCTTCCCGGCCCGGGCTTGGGTCTAGCAACGCCCCTAGCGCCACTGGCCCGGGGGTCGGGTCGCTGTACCTGGGTTACCACGCTAGGCCCGAAAAGGGGTATGCGTGGGGGGTCCAGCCTCTCCGAAGCAGCCTTCTGAGTTGGCGTGAACGCTGCTGGTTGCATTACGGGAGACAGGCTTGATGGGCTTGAGGACCCCGGCAACCATTCTGCCGGGGAGTCACGTCCCCGCTCGCTGGCCCCGCCCCTCTTCCCAGCCATTTCTTGGGTCTAGCCACGCCCCTAGCGACACTGGCCCGGGGATCGTGTTGCTGTACCTGGGTTACCACGCTAGGCCCGAAAAGGGCCACAAGTGGGGGGTCCAGCCTCCCCGAAGCAGCCTTCCGAGTGGGCGTGAAGGCTGCTGGTTGCATTCCGGGAGACAGGCTTGATCGGGCTTCAGGACCCTGGCTGCCTTTCTGCCGGGGGTCACGTCCCTGCACGCCGGCCCCGCCCATTTTCCCGGCCCGGGCTTGGGTCTAGCCACGCCCCTAGCGCCACTGGCTCGGGGGTCGGGTCGCTGTACCTGGGTTACCACGCTAGGCCCGAAAAGGGCCACGTGTGAGGGGTCCAGCATCCCCGAAGCAGCCTTCTGAGTGGGCGTGAAGGCTGCTGGTTGCATTCCTGGAGACAGCTTGATCGGGCTTGAGGATCCTGGCAGCCATTCTGCCGGGGGTCACGTCCCCGCGCGACGGCCCTGCCCCTCTTCCCAGCCCGGGCTTGGGTCTAGCCACGCCCCTAGAGCCACTGGCCCGGGGGTCGGGTCGCTGTACCTGGGTTACCACACTAGGCCCGAAAAGGGCCACGTGTGAGGGGTCCAGCCTCCCCGAAGCAGCCTTCCGAGTGGGCGTGAAGGCTGCTGGTTGCATTCTGGGAGACAGGCCTGATGGGGCTTGAGGACCCTGGCCACCATTCTGCCAGTGGTCACGTCCATGCGCGCCGGCCCCGCCCCTCTTCCCGGCCCGGGCTTGTGTCTAGCCACGCCCCTAGTGCCACTGGCTCGTGGGTTAGACTGCTGTACCAGGGTTACCACGTTAGGCCCGAAAAGGGCCAGGCGTGGAGTGTCCAGCCTCCCCGAAGCAGCCTTCTGAGTTGGCGTGAAGAATGCTGGTTACATTCCAGGAGACAGGCCTGATCAGGCTTGAGGACACCGGCAGCCTTCTGCCAGGGGTCACTTCCCTGCGCTCCGGCCCCGCCCCTCTTCCTGGCCCTGGCTTGAGTCTAGCCATGCCCCTAGCGCCACTGGCCCGGGGGTCGGGTCGCTGTACCTGGGTTACCATGCTAGGCCCGAAAAGGGCCATGCTTGGGGGGTCCAGCCTCCCCGAAGCAGTCTTCTGAGTGGGCGTGAAGGCTGCTGGTTGCATTCCAGGAGACAGGCCTGATGGGGCTTGAGGACCCTGGCAGCCATTCTGCCAGGGGTCACGTCCCTGCGCTCCGGCCCCGCCCCTCTTCTTGGCCCGGGCTTGGGTCTAGCCTCACCCCTAGCGCCACTGGCCCTGGTGTCGGGTTGCTGCACCTGGATTACCACGCTAGGCCCTAAAAGGGCCACGTGTGAGGGGTCGAGCCTCTAAGAAGCAGTCTTCCGAGAGGGCGTGAAGGCTGCTGGTTGCATTCCGGGAGACAGGCCTGATGGGGCTTGAGGACCCTGGCAGCCATTCTGGCGGGGGTTAAGTCCCCGCGTGCCGGCCCCGGTCCTCTTCCCAGCCCGGGCTTGGGTATAGCCACACCCCTAGCGTCACTAGCCCGGGGGTCCGGTCACTGTACCTGGGTTACCACGCTAGGCCCGAAAAGGGCCAGGCGTGGGGTTCCAGCCTCCCCAAAGCAGCCTTCCGAGTGGGCGTGAAGGCTGCTGGTTGCATTCCGGGAGACAGGCCTGATCGGGCTTGAGGACCCTTGCAGCCATTCTGCTGGGGGTTACGTCCCCACGCGCCGGCCTCGCCCCTCTTCTTTGCCCGGGCTTGGGTCTAGCCATGCCCCTAGCGCCACAGGCCCGGGGGTCGGGTCGCTGTACCTGGGTTACCACGCTAGGCCCGAAAAGGGCCACGTGTGGGGGTCTAGCATCCCCGAAGCAGCCTTCCGAGAGGGCGTGAAGGCTGCTGGTTGCATTCCGGGAGACAGGCCTGATCGAGCTGGAGGACCCTTGCAGCCATTCTGCCGGGGGTCACGTCCCTGCGCGCCGGCCCCGCCCCAATTCCCAGCCCGGGCTTGTGTCTAGCAACGCCCCTAGCGCCACTGCCCCGGGGGTCGGGTCGCTGTACCTGGGTTACCACGCTAGGCCCGAAAAGGGCTATGCGTGGGGGGTCCAGCCTCCCCGAAGCAGCCTTCTGAGTTGGCGTGAACGCTGCTGGTTGCATTCCGGGAGACAGGCTTGATGGGCTTGAGGACCCCGGCAACCATTCTGCCGGGGAGTCACGTCCCCGCTCGCTGGCCCCGCCCCTCTTCCCAGCCATTTCTTGGGTCTAGCCACGCCCCTAGCGACACTGGCCCGGGGATCGTGTTGCTGTACCTGGGTTACCACGCTAGGCCCGAAAAGGGCCACAAGTGGGGGGTCCAGCCTCCCCGAAGCAGCCTTCCGAGTGGGCGTGAAGGCTGCTGGTTGCATTCCGGGAGACAGGCCTGATCGGGCTTGAGGACCCTTGCAGCCATTCTGCTGGGGGTTACGTCCCCACGCGCCGGCCCCGCCACTCTTCCCGGCCCGGGCTTGGGTCTAGCAACGCCCCTAGCGCCACTGCCCCGGGGGTCGGGTCGCTGTACCTGGGTTAACACGCTAGGCCCGAAAAGGGGTATGCGTGGGGGGTCCAGCCTCCCCGAAGCAGCCTTCTGAGTTGGCGTGAACGCTGCTGGTTGCATTCCGGGAGACAGGCTTGATGGGCTTGAGACCCCGGGAGCCATTCTGCCGGGGGTCACGTCCTTGCTGGCCGGCCCCGCCACTCTTCCCAGCCCGGGCTTGGGTCTAGCCACGCCCCTAGCGCCACTGGCCCGGGGGTCGGGTCACTGTACCTGGGTTACCACACTAGGCCCGAAAAGGGCCACGTGTGTGGGGTCCAGCCTCCCCGAAGCAGCCTTCCGAGTGGGCGTGAAGGCTGCTGGTTGCATTCTGGGAGACAGGCCTGATGGGGCTTGAGGACCCTGGCAGCCATTCTGCCAGTGGTCACGTCCATGCGCGCCGGCCCCGCCCCTCTTCCCGGCCCGGGCTTGTGTCTAGCCACGCCCCTAGTGCCACTGGCTCGTGGGTTAGACTGCTGTACCAGGGTTACCACGCTAGGCCCGAAAAGGGCCAGGCGTGGAGTGTCCAGCCTCCCCGAAGCAGCCTTCTGAGTTGGCGTGAAGAATGCTGGTTGCATTCCAGGAGACAGGCCTGATCAGGCTTGAGGACCCTGGCAGCCATTCTGCCGGGAGTCACGTCCCTGCTGGCCGGCCCCGCCCCTCTTCCTGGCCCGGGCTTGAGTCTAGCCATGCCCCTAGCGCCACTGGCCCGGGGGTCGTGTCGCTGTACCTGGGTTACCATGCTAGGCCCGAAATGGGCCATGCTTGGGGGGTCCAGCCTCCCCGAAGCAGTCTTCTGAGTGGGCGTGAAGGCTGCTGGTTGCATTCCGGGAGACAGGCCTGATGGGGCTTGAGGACCCTGGCAGCCATTCTGCCAGGGGTCACGTCCTTGCTGGCCGGCCCCGCCCCTCTTCTTGGCCCGGGCTTGGGTCTAGCCTCACCCCTAGCGCCACTGGCCCTGGTGTCGGGTTGCTGCACCTGGATTACCACGCTAGGCCCGAAAAGGGCCACGTGTGGGGGGTCGAGCCTCTAAGAAGCAGTCTTCCGAGAGGGCGTGAAGGCTGCTGGTTGCATTCCGGGAGACAGGCCTGATGGGGCTTGAGGACCCTGGCAGCCATTCTGGCGGGGGTTAAGTCCCCGCGCGCCGGCCCCGGTTTTCTTCCCAGCCCGGGCTTGGGTATAGCCACACCCCTAGCGTCACTAGCCCGGGGGTCCGGTCACTGTACCTGGGTTACCACGCTAGGCCCGAAAAGGGCCTGGCGTGGGGTTCCAGCCTCCCCAAAGCAGCCTTCCGAGTGGGCGTGAACGCTGCTGGTTGCATTCCGGGAGACAGGCTTGATGGGCTTGAGGACCCCGGCAACCATTATGCCTGGGAGTCACGTCCCCTCTCGCTGGCCCCGCCCCTCTTCCCAGCCATTTCCTGGGTCTAGCCACGCCCCTAGCGCCACTGGCCCGGGATTTGTGTCGCTGTACCTGGGTTACCACGCTAGGCCCGAAAAGGGCCACAAGTGGGGGGTCCAGCCTCCCCGAAGCAGCCTTCCGAGTGGGCGTGAAGGCTGCTGGTTGCATTCCGGGAGACAGGCTTGATCGGGCTTCAGGACCCTGGCTGCCTTTCTGCCGGGGGTCACGTCCCTGCACGCCGGCCCCGCCCATTTTCCCGACCCGGGCTTGTGTCTAGCCACGCCCCTAGCGCCACTGGCTCGGGGGTCGGGTCGCTGTACCTGGGTTACCACGCTAGGCCCAAAAAGGGCCACGTGTGAGGGGTCCAGCATCCCCGAAGCAGCCTTCTGTGTGGGCGTGAAGGCTGCTGGTTGCATTCCTGGAGACAGCTTGATCGGGCTTGAGGATCCTGGCAGCCATTCTGCTGGGGGTCACGTCCCCGCGCGACGGCCCTGCCCCTCTTCCCAGCCCGGGCTTGGGTCTAGCCACGACCCTAGCGCCACAGGCCCGGGGGTCGGGTCGCTGTACCTGGGTTACCACGCTAGGCCCGAAAAGGGCCATGTGTGGGGGTCTAGCCTCCCCGAAGCAGTCTTCCGAGAGGGCGTGAAGGCTGCTGGTTGCATTCCGGGAGACAGGCCTGATCGAGCTTGAGGACCCTTGCAGCCATTCTGCCGGGGGTCACGTCCCTGCGCTCCGGCCCCGCCCCAATTCCCAGCCCGGGCTTGTGTCTAGCCACGCCCCTAGCGCCACTGGCCCGGGGGTCGGGTCACTGTACCTGGTTTACCACGCTCAGCCCGAAAAAGGCCATGTGTGGGGGGTCCAGCCTCCCCGAAACAGCCTTCCGAGTGGGCGTGAAAGCTGCTGGTTGCATTCTGGGAGACAGGCCTGATGGGGCTTGAGACCCCGGGAGCCATTCTGCCGGGGGTCACGTCCTTGCTGGCCGGCCCCGCCACTCTTCCCGGCCCGGGCTTGGGTCTAGCAACACCCCTAGCGCGACTGGCCCGGGGGTCGGGTCGCTGTACCTGGGTTACCACGCTAGGCCCGAAAAGGGGTATGCGTGGGGGGTCCAGCCTCCCCGAAGCAGCCTTCTGAGTTGGCGTGAACGCTGCTGGTTGCATTCCGGGAGACAGGCTTGATGGGCTTGAGGACCCCGGCAACCATTCTGCCTGGGAGTCACGTCCCCTCTCGCTGGCCCCGCCCCTCTTCCCAGCCATTTCCTGGGTCTAGCCACGCCCCTAGCGACACTGGCCCGGGGATCGTGTCGCTGTACCTGGGTTACCACGCTAGGCCCGAAAAGGGCCACAAGTGGGGGGTCCAGCCTCCCCGAAGCAGCCTTCCGAGTGGGCGTGAAGGCTGCTGGTTGCATTCCAGGAGACAGGCTTGATCGGGCTTCAGGACCCTGGCTGCCTTTCTGCCGGGGGTCACGTCCCTGCACGCCAGCCCCGCCCCTCTTCCTGGCCCGGGCTTGAGTCTAGCCATGCCCCTAGCGCCACTGGCCCGGGGTCGGGTCGCTGTACCTGGGTTACCATGCTAGGCCCGTAAAGGGCCATGCTTGGGGGGTCCAGCCTCCCCGAAGCAGTTTTTTGAGTGGGCGTGAAGGCTGCTGGTTGCATTCCGGGAGACAGGCCTGATGGGGCTTGAGGACCCTGGCAGCCATTCTGCCAGGGGTCACGTCCCTGCGCTCCGGCCCCGCCCCTCTTCTTGGCCCGGGCTTGGGTCTAGCCTCACCCCTAGCGCCACTGGCCCTGGCGTCGGGTTGCTGCACCTGGATTACCACGCTAGGCCCGAAAAGGGCCACGTGTGGGGGGTCGAGCCTCTAAGAAGCAGTCTTCCGAGAGGGCGTGAAGGCTGCTGGTTGCATTCCGGGAGACAGGCCTGATGGGGCTTGAGGACCCTGGCAGCCATTCTGGCGGGGGTTAAGTCCCCGCTGGCCGGCCCCGGTCCTCTTCCCAGCCCGGGCTTGGGTGTAGCCACACCCCTAGCGTCACTAGCCCGGGGGTCCGGTCACTGTACCTGGGTTACCACGCTAGGCCCGAAAAGGGCCACGTGTGAGGGGTCCAGCCTCCCCGAAGCAGCCTTCCGAGTGGGCGTGAAGGCTGCTGGTTGCATTCTGGGAGACAGGCCTGATCGGGCTTGAGGACCCTGGCAGCCATTCTGCCAGTGGTCACGTCCATGCGCGCCGGCCCCGCCCCGGGCTTGTGTCTAGCCACGCCCCTAGTGCCACTGGCTCGTGGGTTAGACTGCTGTACCAGGGTTACCACGCTAGGCCCGAAAAGGGCCATGCTTGGGGGGTCCAGCCTCCCCGAAGCAGTCTTCTGAGTGGGCGTGAAGGCTGCTGGTTGCATTCCGGGAGACAGGCCTGATGGGGCTTGAGGACCCTGGCAGAATGGCTGCCAGGGGTCACGTCCCTGCGCTCCGGCACCGCCCCTCTTCTTGGCCCGGGCTTGGGTCTAGCCTCACCCCTAGCGCCACTGGCCCGGGGGTCGGGTTGCTGCACCTGGATTACCACGCTAGGCCCGAAAAGGGCCACGTGTGAGGGGTCCAGCCTCCCCAAAGCAGCCTTCCGAGTGGGCGTGAAGGCTGCTGGTTGCATTCTGGGAGACAGGCCTGATCGGGCTTGAGGACCCTGGCAGCCATTCTGCCAGTGGTCACGTCCATGCGCGCCGGCCCCGCCCCGGGCTTGTGTCTAGCCACGCCCCTAGTGCCACTGGCTCGTGGGTTAGACTGCTGTACCAGGGTTACCACGCTAGGCCCGAAAAGGGCCATGCTTGGGGGGTCCAGCCTCCCCGAAGCAGTCTTCTGAGTGGGCGTGAAGGCTGCTGGTTGCATTCCGGGAGACAGGCCTGATGGGGCTTGAGGACACCGGCAGCCATTCTGCCAGGGGTCACGTCCCTGCGCTCCGGCCCCGCCCCTCTTCTTGGCCCGGGCTTGGGTATAGCCACACCCCTAGCGTCACTGGCCCGGTGGTCGGGTTGCTGCACCTGGATTACCACGCTAGGCCCGAAAAGGACCACGTGTGGGGGGTCGAGCCTCTAAGAAGCAGTCTTCCGAGAGGGCGTGAAGGCTGCTGGTTGCATTCCGGGAGACAGGCCTGATCGAGCTTGAGGACCCTTGCAGCCATTCTGCCGGGGGTCACGTCCCTGCGCTCCGGCCCCGCCCCTCTTCCTGGCCCGGGCTTGTGTCTAGCCACGCCCCTAGTGCCACTGGCTCGTGGGTTAGACTGCTGTACCAGGGTTACCACGCTAGGCCCGAAAAGGGCCAGGCGTGGAGTGTCCAGCCTCCCCGAAGCAGCCTTCTGAGTTGGCGTGAAGAATGCTGGTTGCATTCCAGGAGACAGGCCTGATCAGGCTTGAGGACACCGGCAGCCATTCTGCCAGGGGTCACGTCCCTGCGCTCCGGCCCCGCCCCTCTTCCCAGCCCAGGCTTGGGTATAGCCACACCCCTAGCGTCACTAGCCCGGCGGTCCGGTCACTGTACCTGGGTTACCACGCTAGGCCCGAAAAGGGCCAGGCGTGGTGTTCCAGCCTCCCCAAAGCAGCCTTCCGAGTGGGCGTGAAGGCTGCTGGTTGCATTCCTGGAGACAGGCCTGATCGAGCTTGAGGACCCTTGCAGCCATTCTGCCGGGGGTCACGTCCCTGCGCGCCGGCCCCGCCCCAATTCCCAGCCCGGGCTTGTGTCTAGCCACGCCCCTAGCGCCACTGGCCCGGGGGTCGGGTCACTGTACCTGGGTTACCACGCTAAGCCCGAAAAAGGCCATGTGTGGGGGGTCCAGCCTCCCCGAAACAGCCTTCCGAGTGGGCGTGAAAGCTGCTGGTTGCATTCTGGGAGACAGGCCTGATGGGGCTTGAGACCCCGGGAGCCATTCTGCCGGGGGTCACGTCCTTGCTGGCCGGCCCCGCCACTCTTCCCGGCCCGGGCTTGGGTCTAGCAACACCCCTAGCGCCACTGCCCCGGGGGTCGGGTCGCTGTACCTGGGTTACCACGCTAGGCCCGAAAAGGGCTATGCGTGGGGGGTCCAGCCTCCCCGAAGCAGGCTTCTGAGTTGGCGTGAACGCTGCTGGTTGCATTCCGGGAGACAGGCTTGATGGGCTTGAGGACCCTGGCAGCCATTCTGCCGGGGAGTCACGTCCCCGCTCGCTGGCCCCGCCCCTCTTCCCAGCCATTTCTTGGGTCTAGCCATGCCCCTAGCGACACTGGCCCGGGGATCGTGTCGCTGTACCTGGGTTACCACGCTAGGCCCGAAAAGGGCCACAAGTGGGGGGTCCAGCCTCCCCGAAGCAGCCTTCCGAGTGGGCGTGAAGGCTGCTGGTTGCATTCCGGGAGACAGGCTTGATCGGGCTTCAGGACCCTGGCTGCCTTTCTGCCGGGGGTCACGTCCCTGCACGCCGGCCCCGCCCATTTTCCCGGCCCGGGCTTGGGTCTAGCCACGCCCCTAGCGCCACTGGCTCGGGGGTCGGGTCGCTGTACCTGGGTTACCACGCTAGGCCCGAAAAGGACCACGTGTGAGGGGTCCAGCATCCCCGAAGCAGCCTTCTGAGTGGGCGTGAAGGCTGCTGGTTGCATTCCTGGAGACAGCTTGATCGGGCTTGAGGATCCTGGCAGCCATTCTGCCGTGGGTCACGTCCCCGCGCGACGGCCCTGCCCCTCTTCCCAGCCCGGGCTTGGGTCTAGCCACGCCCCTAGCGCCACTGGCCCGGGGGTCGGGTCACTGTACCTGGGTTACCACACTAGGCCCGAAAAGGGCCACGTGTGAGGGGTCCAGCCTCCCCGAAGCAGCCTTCCGAGTGGGCGTGAAGGCTGCTGGTTGCATTCTGGGAGACAGGCCTGATGGGGCTTGAGGACCCTGGCAGCCATTCTGCCAGTGGTCACGTCCATGCGCGCCGGCCCCGCCCCTCTTCCCGGCCCGGGCTTGTGTCTAGCCACGCCCCTAGTGCCACTGGCTCGTGGGTTAGACTGCTGTACCAGGGTTACCACGCTAGGCCCGAAAAGGGCCAGGCGTGGAGTGTCCAGCCTCCCCGAAGCAGCCTTCTGAGTTGGCGTGAAGAATGCTGGTTGCATTCCAGGAGACAGGCCTGATCAGGCTTGAGGACCCTGGCAGCCATTCTGCCGGGGGTCACGTCCCTGCTGGCCGGCCCCGCCCCTCTTCCTGGCCCGGGCTTGAGTCTAGCCATGCCCCTAGCGCCACTGTCCCGGGTGTCGTGTCGCTGTACCTGGGTTACCATGCTAGGCCCGAAATGGGCCATGCTTGGGGGGGTCCAGCCTCCCCGAAGCAGTCTTCTGAGTGGGCGTGAAGGCTGCTGGTTGCATTCCGGGAGACAGGCCTGATGGGGCTGGAGGACCCTGGCAGCCCTCTGCCAGGGGTCACGTCCCTGCGCTCCGGCCCCGCCCCTCTTCTTGGCCCGGGCTTGGGTCTAGCCTCACCCCTAGCGCCACTGGCCCTGGTGTCGGGTTGCTGCACCTGGATTACCACGCTAGGCCCGAAAAGGGCCACGTGTGGGGGGTCGAGCCTCTAAGAAGCAGTCTTCCGAGAGGGCGTGAAGGCTGCTGGTTGCATTCCGGGAGACAGGCCTGATGGGGCTTGAGGACCCTGGCAGCCATTCTGGCGGGGGTTAAGTCCCCGCGCGCCGGCCCCGGTTTTCTTCCCAGCCCGGGCTTGGGTATAGCCACACCCCTAGCGTCACTAGCCCGGGGGTCCGGTCACTGTACCTGGGTTACCACGCTAGGCCCGAAAAGGGCCAGGCGTGGGGTTCCAGCCTCCCCAAAGCAGCCTTCCGAGTGGGCGTGAAGGCTGCTGGTTGCATTCCGGGAGACAGGCCTCATCGGGTTTGAGAACCCTTGCAGCCATTCTGCTGGGGGTTACGTCCCCACGCACCGGCCTCGCCCCTCTTCTTTGCCCTGGCTTGGGTCTAGCCATGCCCCTAGCGCCACAGGCCCGGGGGTCGGGTCGCAGTACCTGGGTTACCACGCTAGGCCCGAAAAGGGCCACGTGTGGGGGTCTAGCCTCCCCGAAGCAGTCTTCCGAGAGGGCGTGAAGGCTGCTGGTTGCATTCCGGGAGACAGGCCTGATCGAGCTTGAGGACCCTTGCAGCCATTCTGCCGGTGGTCACGTCCCTGCGCGCCGGCCCCGCCCCAATTCCCAGCCCGGGCTTGTGTCTAGCCACGCCCCTAGCGCCACTGGCCCGGGGGTCGGGTCACTGTACCTGGTTTACCACGCTCAGCCCGAAAAAGGCCATGTGTGGGGGGTCCAGCCTCCCCGAAACAGCCTTCCGAGTGGGCGTGAAAGCTGCTGGTTGCATTCTGGGAGACAGGCCTGATGGGGCTTGAGACCCCGGGAGCCATTCTGCCGGGGGTCACGTCCTTGCTGGCCGGCCCCGCCACTCTTCCCGGCCCGGGCTTGGGTCTAGCAACGCCCCTAGCGCCACTGCCCCGGGGGTCGGGTCGCTGTACCTGGGTTAACACGCTAGGCCCGAAAAGGGCTATGCGTGGGGGGTCCAGCCTCCCCGAAGCAGCCTTCTGAGTTGGCGTGAACGCTGCTGGTTGCATTCCGGGAGACAGGCTTGATGGGCTTGAGGACCCTGGCAGCCATTCTGCCGGGGAGTCACGTCCCCGCTCGCTGGCCCCGCCTCTCTTCCCAGCCATTTCTTGGGTCTAGCCACGCCCCTAGCGACACTGGCCCGGGGATCGTGTTGCTGTACCTGGGTTACCACGCTAGGCCCGAAAAGGGCCACAAGTGGGGGGTCCAGCCTCCCCGAAGCAGCCTTCCGAGTGGGCGTGAAGGCTGCTGGTTGCATTCCGGGAGACAGGCTTGATCGGGCTTCAGGACCCTAGCTGCCTTTCTGCCGGGGGTCACGTCCCTGCACGCCGGCCCCGCCCATTTTCCCGGCCCGGGCTTGGGTCTAGCCACGCCCCTAGCGCCACTGGCTCGGGGGTCGGGTCGCTGTACCTGGGTTACCACGCTAGGCCCGAAAAGGGCCACGTGTGAGGGGTCCAGCATCCCCGAAGCAGCCTTCTGAGTGGGCGTGAAGGCTGCTGGTTGCATTCCTGGAGACAGCTTGATCGGGCTTGAGGATCCTGGCAGCCATTCTGCCGGGGGTCACGTCCCCGCGCGACGGCCCTGCCCCTCTTCCCAGCCCGGGCTTGGGTCTAGCCACGCCCCTAGCGCCACTGGCCCGGGGTCGGGTCACTGTACCTGGGTTACCACACTAGGCCCGAAAAGGGCCACGTGTGAGGGGTCCAGCCTCCCCGAAGCAGCCTTCTGAGTGGGCGTGAAGGCTGCTGGTTGCATTCTGGGAGACAGGCCTAATGGGGCTTGAGGACCCTGGCAGCCATTCTGCCGGGGGTCACGTCCCTGCTGGCCGGCCCCGCCCCTCTTCCCGGCCCGGGCTTGTGTCTAGCCACGCCCCTAGTGCCACTGGCTCGTGGGTTAGACTGCTGTACCAGGGTTACCACGCTAGGCCCGAAAAGGGCCAGGCGTGGAGTGTCCAGCCTCCCCGAAGCAGCCTTCTGAGTTGGCGTGAAGAATGCTGGTTGCATTCCAGGAGACAGGCCTGATCAGGCTTGAGGACCCTGGCAGCCATTCTGCCGGGGGTCACGTCCCTGCTGGCCGGCCCCGCCCCTCTTCCTGGCCCGGGCTTGAGTCTAGCCATGCCCCTAGCGCCACTGGCCCGGGGTCGTGTCGCTGTACCTGGGTTACCATGCTAGGCCCGAAATGGGCCATGCTTGGGGGGTCCAGCCTCCCCGAAGCAGTCTTCTGAGTGGGCGTGAAGGCTGCTGGTTGCATTCCGGGAGACAGGCCTGATGGGGCTTGAGGACCCTGGCAGCCATTCTGCCAGGGGTCACGTCCCTACGCTCCGGCCCCGCCCCTCTTCTTGGCCCGGGCTTGGGTCTAGCCTCACCCCTAGCGCCACTGGCCCTGGTGTCGGGTTGCTGCACCTGGATTACCACGCTAGGCCCGAAAAGGGCCACGTGTGGGGGGTCGAGCCTCTAAGAAGCAGTCTTCCGAGAGGGCGTGAAGGCTGCTGGTTGCATTCCGGGAGACAGGCCTGATGGGGCTTGAGGACCCTGGCAGCCATTCTGGCGGGGGTTAAGTCCCCGCGCGCCGGCCCCGGTTTTCTTCCCAGCCCGGGCTTGGGTATAGCCACACCCCTAGCGTCACTAGCCCGGGGGTCCGGTCACTGTACCTGGGTTACCACGCTAGGCCTGAAAAGGGCCTGGCGTGGGGTTCCAGCCTCCCCAAAGCAGCCTTCCGAGTGGGCGTGAAGGCTGCTGGTTGCATTCCGGGAGACAGGCTTGATCGGGCTTCAGGACCCTGGCTGCCTTTCTGCCGGGGGTCACGTCCCTGCACGCCGGCCCCGCCCATTTTCCCGGCCCGGGCTTGTGTCTAGCCACGCCCCTAGCGCCACTGGCTCGGGGGTCAGGTCGCTGTACATGGGTTACCACGCTAGGCCCAAAAAGGGCCACGTGTGAGGGGTCCAGCATCCCCGAAGCAGCCTTCTGTGTGGGCGTGAAGGCTGCTGGTTGCATTCCTGGAGACAGCTTGATCGGGCTTGAGGATCCTGGCAACCATTCTGCCGGGGGTCACGTCCCCGCGCGACGGCCCTGCCCCTCTTCCCAGCCCGGGCTTGGGTCTAGCCACGCCCCTAGCGCCACAGGCCCGGGGGTCAGGTCACTGTACCTGGGTTACCACGCTAGGCCCGAAAAGGGCCACGTGTGGGGGTCTAGCCTCCCCGAAGCAGTCTTCCGAGAGGGCGTGAAGGCTGCTGGTTGCATTCCGGGAGACAGGCCTGATCGAGCTTGAGGACCCTTGCAGCCATTCTGCCGGGGGTCACGTCCCTGCGCTCCGGCCCCGCCCCAATTCCCAGCCCGGGCTTGTGTCTAGCCACGCCCCTAGCGCCACTGGCCCGGGGGTCGGGTCACTGTACCTGGTTTACCACGCTAGGCCCGAAAAGGGCCACGTGTGGGGGGTCCAGCCTCCCCGAAACAGCCTTCCGAGTGGGCGTGAAAGCTGCTGGTTGCATTCTGGGAGACAGGCCTGATGGGGCTTGAGACCCCGGGAGCCATTCTGCCGGGGGTCACGTCCTTGCTGGCCGGCCCCGCCACTCTTCCCGGCCCGGGCTTGGGTCTAGCAACGCCCCTAGCGCGACTGGCCCGGGGGTCGGGTCGCTGTACCTGGGTTACCACGCTAGGCCCGAAAAGGGGTATGCATGGGGGTTCCAGCCTCCCCGAAGCAGCCTTCTGAGTTGGCGTGAACGCTGCTGGTTGCATTCTGGGAGACAGACTTGATGGGCTTGAGGACCCCGGCAACCATTCTGCCTGGGAGTCACGTCCCCTCTCGCTGGCCCCGCCCCTCTTCCCAGCCATTTCCTGGGTCTAGCCACGCCCCTAGCGCCACTGGCCCGGGATTTGTGTCGCTGTACCTGGGTTACCACGCTAGGCCCGAAAAGGGCCACAAGTGGGGGGTCCAGCCTCCCCGAAGCAGGCTTCCGAGTGGGCGTGAAGGCTGCTGGTTGCATTCCGGGAGACAGGCTTGATCGGGCTTCAGGACCCTGGCTGCCTTTCTGCCGGGTGTCACGTCCCTGCACGCCGGCCCCGCCCATTTTCCCGGCCCGGGCTTGTGTCTAGCCACGCCCCTAGCGCCACTGGCTCGGGGGTCGGGTCGCTGTACCTGGGTTACCACGCTAGGCCCAAAAAGGGCCACGTGTGAGGGGTCCAGCATCCCCGAAGCAGCCTTCTGTGTGGGCGTGAAGGCTGCTGGTTGCATTCCTGGAGACAGCTTGATCGGGCTTGAGGATCCTGGCAGCCATTCTGCCGGGGGTCACGTCCCCGCGCGACGGCCCTGCCCCTCTTCCCAGCCCGGGCTTGGGTCTAGCCACGCCCCTAGCGCCACAGGCCCGGGGGTCGGGTCGCTGTACCTGGGTTACCACGCTAGGCCCGAAAAGGGCCACGTGTGGGGGTCTAGCCTCCCCGAAGCAGTCTTCCGAGAGGGCGTGAAGGCTGCTGGTTGCATTCCGGGAGACAGGCCTGATCGAGCTTGAGGACCCTTGCAGCCATTCTGCCAGGGGTCACGTCCCTGCGCTCCGGCCCCGCCCCAATTCCCAGCCCGGGCTTGTGTCTAGCCACGCCCCTAGCGCCACTGGCCCGGGGGTCGGGTCACTGTACCTGGTTTACCACGCTCAGCCCGAAAAAGGCCATGTGTGGGGGGTCCAGCCTCCCCGAAACAGCCTTCCGAGTGGGCGTGAAAGCTGCTGGTTGCATTCTGGGAGACAGGCCTGATGGGGCTTGAGACCCCGGGAGCCATTCTGCCGGGGGTCACGTCCTTGCTGGCCGGCCCCGCCACTCTTCCCGGCCCGGGCTTGGGTCTAGCAACGCCCCTAGCGCGACTGGCCCGGGGGTCGGGTCGCTGTACCTGGGTTACCACGCTAGGCCCGAAAAGGGGTATGCGTGGGGGGTCCAGCCTCCCCGAAGCAGCCTTCTGAGTTGGCGTGAACGCTGCTGGTTGCATTCCGGGAGACAGGCTTGATGGGCTTGAGGACCCCGGCAACCATTCTGCCTGGGAGTCACGTCCCCTCTCGCTGGCCCCGCCCCTCTTCCCAGCCATTTCCTGGGTCTAGCCACGCCCCTAGCGCCACTGGCCCGGGATTTGTGTCGCTGTACCTGCGTTACCACGCTAGGCCCGAAAAGGGCCACAAGTGGGGGGTCCAGCCTCCCCGAAGCAGCCTTCCGAGTGGGCGTGAAGGCTGCTGGTTGCATTCCGGGAGACAGGCTTGATCGGGCTTCAGGACCTTGGCTGCCTTTCTGCCGGGTGTCACGTCCCTGCACGCCGGCCCCGCCCATTTTCCCGGCCCGGGCTTGTGTCTAGCCACGCCCCTAGCGCCACTGGCTCGGGGGTCGGGTCGCTGTACCTGGGTTACCACGCTAGGCCCAAAAAGGGCCACGTGTGAGGGGTCCAGCATCCCCGAAGCAGCCTTCTGTGTGGGCGTGAAGGCTGCTGGTTGCATTCCTGGAGACAGCTTGATCGGGCTTGAGGATCCTGGCAGCCATTCTGCCGGGGGTCACGTCCCCGCGCGACGGCCCTGCCCCTCTTCCCAGCCCGGGCTTGGGTCTAGCCACGCCCCTAGCGCCACTGGCCCGGGGGTCGGGTCACTGTACCTGGGTTACCACACTAGGCCTGAAAAGGGCCACGTGTGAGGGGTCCAGCCTCCCCGAAGCAGCCTTCCGAGTGGGCGTGAAGGCTGCTGGTTGCATTCTGGGAGACAGGCCTGATGGGGCTTGAGGACACTGGCAGCCATTCTGCCAGTGGTGACGTCCATGCGCGCCGGCCCCGCCCCTCTTCCCGGCCTGGGCTTGTGTCTAGCCACGCCCCTAGTGCCACTGGCTCGTGGGTTAGACTGCTGTACCAGGGTTACCACGCTAGGCCCGAAAAGGGCCAGGCGTGGAGTGTCCAGCCTCCCCGAAGCAGCCTTCTGAGTTGGCGTGAAGAATGCTGGTTGCATTCCAGGAGACAGGCCTGATCAGGCTTGAGGACCCTGGCAGCCATTCTGCCGGGGGTCACGTCCCTGCTGGCCGGCCCCGCCCCTCTTCCTGGCCCGGGCTTGAGTCTAGCCATGCCCCTAGCGCCACTGGCCCGGGGGTCGTGTCGCTGTACCTGGGTTACCATGCTAGGCCCGAAATGGGCCATGCTTGGGGGGTCCAGCCTCCCCGAAGCAGTCTTCTGAGTGGGCGTGAAGGCTGCTGGTTGCATTCCGGGAGACAGGCCTGATGGGGCTTGAGGACCCTGGCAGCCATTCTGCCAGGGGTCACGTCCCTGCGCTCCGGCCCCGCCCCTCTTCTTGGCCCGGGCTTGGGTCTAGCCTCACCCCTAGCGCCACTGGCCCTGGTGTCGGGTTGCTGCACCTGGATTACCACGCTAGGCCCGAAAAGGGCCACGTGTGGGGGGTCGAGCCTCTAAGAAGCAGTCTTCCGAGAGGGCGTGAAGGCTGCTGGTTGCATTCCGGGAGACAGGCCTGATGGGGTTTGAGGACCCCGGCAGCCATTCTGGCGGGGGTTAAGTCCCCGCGCCGGCCCTGGTTTTCTTCCCAGCCCGGGCTTGGGTATAGCCACACCCCTAGCGCCACTGGCCCGGTGGTCGGGTCACTGTACCTGGGTTACCACGCTAGGCCCGAAAAGGGCCTGGCGTGGGGTTCCAGCCTCCCCAAAGCAGCCTTCTGAGTGGGCGTGAAGGCTGCTGGTTGCATTCCGGGAGACAGGCCTGATCGGGCTTGAGGACCCTTGCAGCCATTCTGCTGGGGGTTACGTCCCCACGCGCCGGCCTCGCCCCTCTTCTTTGCCCGGGCTTGGGTCTAGCCATGCCCCTAGCGCCACAGGCCCGGGGGTCGGGTCGCTGTACCTGGGTTACCACGCTAGGCCCGAAAAGGGCCACGTGTGGGGGTCTAGCCTCCCCGAAGCAGTCTTCCGAGAGGGCGTGAAGGCTGCTGGTTGCATTCCGGGAGACAGGCCTGATCGGGCTTGAGGACCCCGGCAACCATTCTGCCTGGGAGTCACGTCCCCTCTCGCTGGCCCCGCCCCTCTTCCCAGCCATTTCCTGGGTCTAGCCACGCCCCTAGCGACACTGGCTCGGGGGTCGGGTCGCTGTACCTGGGTTACCACGCTAGGCCCGAAAAGGGCCACAAGTGGGGGGTCCAGCCTCCCCGAAGCAGCCTTCCGAGTGGGCGTGAAGGCTGCTGGTTGCATTCCGGGAGACAGGCTTGATCGGGCTTCAGGACCCTGGCTGCCTTTCTGCCGGGGGTCACGTCCCTGCACGCCGGCCCCGCCCATTTTCCCGGCCCGGGCTTGTGTCTAGCCATGCCCCTAGCGCCACTGGCTCGGGGGTCGGGTCGCTGTACCTGGGTTACCACGCTAGGCCCAAAAAGGGCCACGTGTGAGGGGTCCAGCATCCCCGAAGCAGCCTTCTGTGTGGGCGTGAAGGCTGCTGGTTGCATTCCTGGAGACAGCTTGATCGGGCTTGAGGATCCTGGCAGCCATTCTGCCGGGGGTCACGTCCCCGCGCGACGGCCCTGCCCCTCTTCCCAGCCCGGGCTTGGATCTAGCCACGCCCCTAGCGCCACTGGCCCGGGGGTCGGGTCGCTGTACCTGGGTTACCACACTAGGCCCGAAAAGGGCCACGTGTGAGGGGTCCAGCCTCCCCGAAGCAGCCTTCCGAGTGGGCGTGAAGGCTGCTGGTTGCATTCTGGGAGACAGGCCTGATGGGGCTTGAGGACCCTGGCAGCCATTCTGCCAGTGGTCACGTCCATGCGCACCGGCCCCGCCCCTCTTCCCGGCCCGGGCTTGTGTCTAGCCACGCCCCTAGTGCCACTGGCTCGTGGGTTAGACTGCTGTACCAGGGTTACCACGCTAGGCCCGAAAAGGGCCAGGCGTGGAGTGTCCAGCCTCCCCGAAGCAGCCTTCTGAGTTGGCGTGAAGAATGCTGGTTGCATTCCAGGAGACAGGCCTGATCAGGCTTGAGGACCCTGGCAGCCATTCTGCCGGGGGTCACGTCCCTGCTGGCCGGCCCCGCCCCTCTTCCTGGCCCGGGCTTGAGTCTAGCCATGCCCCTAGCGCCACTGGCCCGGGGGTCGTGTCGCTGTACCTGGGTTACCATGCTAGGCCCGAAATGGGCCATGCTTGGGGGGTCCAGCCTCCCCGAAGCAGTCTTCTGAGTGGGCGTGAAGGCTGCTGGTTGCATTCCGGGAGACAGGCCTGATGGGGCTTGAGGACCCTGGCAGCCATTCTGCCAGGGGTCACGTCCCTGCGCTCCGGCCCCGCCCCTCTTCTTGGCCCGGGCTTGGGTCTAGCCTCACCCCTAGCGCCACTGGCCCTGGTGTCGGGTTGCTGCACCTGGATTACCACGCTAGGCCCGAAAAGGGCCACGTGTGGGGGGTCGAGCCTCTAAGAAGCAGTCTTCCGAGAGGGCGTGAAGGCTGCTGGTTGCATTCCGGGAGACAGGCCTGATGGGGCTTGAGGACCCTGGCAGCCATTCTGGCGGGGGTTAAGTCCCCGCGCGCCGGCCCCGGTTTTCTTCAAAGCCCGGGCTTGGGTATAGCCACACCCCTAGCGTCACTAGCCCGGCGGTCCGGTCACTGTACCTGGGTTACCACGCTAGGCCCGAAAAGTGCCTGGCGTGGGGTTCCAGCCTCCCCAAAGCAGCCTTCCGAGTGGGCGTGAAGGCTGCTGGTTGCATTCCGGGAGACAGGCTTGATCGGGCTTCAGGACCCTGGCTGCCTTTCTGCCGGGGGTCACGTCCCTGCACGCCGGCCCCGCCCATTTTCCCGGCCCGGGCTTGTGTCTAGCCACGCCACTAGCACCACTGCCTCGGGGGTCAGGTCGCTGTACATGGGTTACCACGCTAGGCCCAAAAAGGGCCACGTGTGAGGGGTCCAGCATCCCCGAAGCAGCCTTCTGTGTGGGCGTGAAGGCTGCTGGTTGCATTCCTGGAGACAGCTTGATCGGGCTTGAGGATCCTGGCAGCCATTCTGCCGGGGGTCACGTCCCCGCCCGACGGCCCTGCCCCTCTTCCCAGCCCGGGCTTGGGTCTAGCCACGCCCCTAGCGCCACAGGCCCGGGGGTCGGGTCACTGTACCTGGATTACCACGCTAGGCCCGAAAATGGCCACATGTGTGGGGGTCTAGCCTCCCCGAAGCAGTCTTCCGAGAGGGCGTGAAGGCTGCTGGTTGCATTCCGGGAGACAGGCCTGATCGAGCTTGAGGACCCTTGCAGCCATTCTGCCGGGGGTCACGTCCCTGCGCTCCGGCCCCGCCCCAATTCCCAGCCCGGGCTTGTGTCTAGCCACGCCCCTAGCACCACTGGCCCGGGGGTCGGGTCACTGTACCTGGTTTACCACGCTCAGCCCGAAAAAGGCCATGTGTGGGGGGTCCAGCCTCCCCGAAACAGCCTTCCGAGTGGGCGTGAAAGCTGCTGGTTGCATTCTGGGAGACAGGCCTGATGGGGCTTGAGACCCCGGGAGCCATTCTGCCGGGGGTCACGTCCTTGCTGGCCGGCCCCGCCACTCTTCCCGGCCCGGGCTTGGGTCTAGCAACGCCCCTAGCGCGACTGGCCCGGGGGTCGGGTCGCTGTACCTGGGTTACCACGCTAGGCCCGAAAAGGGGTATGCGTGGGGGGTCCAGCCTCCCCGAAGCAGCCTTCTGAGTTGGCGTGAACGCTGCTGGTTGCATTCCGGGAGACAGGCTTGATGGGCTTGAGGACCCCGGCAACCATTCTGCCTGGGAGTCACGTCCCCTCTCGCTGGCCCCGCCCCACTTCCCAGCCATTTCCTGGGTCTAGCCACGCCCCTAGCGCCACTGGCCCGGGATTTGTGTCGCTGTACCTGGGTTACCACGCTAGGCCCGAAAAGGGCCACAAGTGGGGGGTCCAGCCTCCCCGAAGCAGCCTTCCGAGTGGGCGTGAAGGCTGCTGGTTGCATTCCGGGAGACAGGCTTGATCGGGCTTCAGGACCCTGGCTGCCTTTCTGCCGGGGGTCACGTCCCTGCACGCCGGCCCCGCCCATTTTCCCGGCCCGGGCTTGTGTCTAGCCACGCCCCTAGCGCCACTGGCTCGGGGGTCGGGTCGCTGTACCTGGGTTACCACGCTAGGCCCAAAAAGGGCCACGTGTGAGGGGTCCAGCATCCCCGAAGCAGCCTTCTGTGTGGGCGTGAAGGCTGCTGGTTGCATTCCTGGAGACAGCTTGATCGGGCTTGAGGATCCTGGCAGCCATTCTGCCGGGGGTCACGTCCCCGCGCGACGGCCCTGCCCCTCTTCCCAGCCCGGGCTTTGGTCTAGCCACGCCCCTAGCGCCACAGGCCCGGGGGTCGGGTCGCTGTACCTGGGTTACCACGCTAGGCCCGAAAAGGGCCACGTGTGGGGGTCTAGCCTCCCCGAAGCAGTCTTCCGAGAGGGCGTGAAGGCTGCTGGTTGCATTCCGGGAGACAGGCCTGATCGAGCTTGAGGACCCTTGCAGCCATTCTGCCGGGTGTCACGTCCCTGCGCTCCGGCCCCGCCCCAATTCCCAGCCCGGGCTTGGGTATAGCCACACCCCTAGCGTCACTAGCCCGGGGGTCCGGTCACTGTACCTGGGTTACCACGCTAGGCCCGAAAAGGGCCTGGCGTGGGGTTCCAGCCTCCCCAAAGCAGCCTTCCGAGTGGGCGTGAAGGCTGCTGGTTGCATTCCGGGAGACAGGCCTGATCGGGCTTGAGGACCCTTGCAGCCATTCCGCTGGGGGTTACGTCCCCACGCGCCGGCCTCGCCCCTCTTCTTTGCCCGGGCTTGGGTCTAGCCATGCCCCTAGCGCCACAGGCCTGGGGGTCGGGTCGCTGTACCTGGGTTACCACGCTAGGCCCGAAAAGGGCCACGTGTGGGGGTCTAGCCTCCCCGAAGCAGTCTTCCGAGAGGGCGTGAAGGCTGCTGGTTGCATTCCGGGAGACAGGCCTGATCGGGCTTGAGGACCCCGGCAACCATTCTGCCTGGGAGTCACGTCCCCTCTCGCTGGCCCCGCCCCTCTTCCCAGCCATTTCCTGGGTCTAGCCACGCCCCTAGCGCCACTGGCCCGGGGGTCGGGTCGCTGTACCTGGGTTACCACGCTAGGCCCGAAAAGGGGTATGCGTGGGGGGTCCAGCCTCCCCGAAGCAGCCTTCTGAGTGGGCGTGAAGGCTGCTGGTTGCATTCCGGGAGACAGGCTTGATCGGGCTTCAGGACCCTGGCTGCCTTTCTGCCGGGGGTCACGTCCCTGCACGCCGGCCCCGCCCATTTTCCCGGCCCGGGCTTGTGTCTAGCCACGCCCCTAGCGCCACTGGCCCGGGGGTCGGGTCGCTGTACCTGGGTTACCACGCTAGGCCCAAAAAGGGCCACGTGTGAGGGGTCCAGCATCCCCGAAGCAGCCTTCTGTGTGGGCGTGAAGGCTGCTGGTTGCATTCCTGGAGACAGCTTGATCGGGCTTGAGGATCCTGGCAGCCATTCTGCCGGGGGTCACGTCCCCGCGCGACGGCCCTGCCCCTCTTCCCAGCCCGGGCTTGGGTCTAGCCACGCCCCTAGCGCCACTGGCCCGGGGGTCGGGTCGCTGTACCTGGGTTACCACACTAGGCCCGAAAAGGGCCACGTGTGAGGGGTCCAGCCTCCCCGAAGCAGCCTTCCGAGTGGGCGTGAAGGCTGCTGGTTGCATTCTGGGAGACAGGCCTGATGGGGCTTGAGGACCCTGGCAGCCATTCTGCCAGTGGTCACGTCCATGCGCGCCGGCCCCGCCCCTCTTCCCGGCCCGGGCTTGTGTCTAGCCACGCCCCTAGTGCCACTGGCTCGTGGGTTAGACTGCTGTACCAGGGTTACCACGCTAGGCCCGAAAAGGGCCAGGCGTGGAGTGTCCAGCCTCCCCAAAGCAGCCTTCTGAGTTGGCGTGAAGAATGCTGGTTGCATTCCAGGAGACAGGCCTGATCAGGCTTGAGGACCCTGGCAGCCATTCTGCCGGGGGTCACGTCCCTGCTGGCCGGCCCCGCCCCTCTTCCTGGCCCGGGCTTGAGTCTAGCCATGCCCCTAGCGCCACTGGCCCGGGGGTCGTGTCGCTGTACCTGGGTTACCATGCTAGGCCCGAAATGGGCCATGCTTGGGGGGTCCAGCCTCCCCGAAGCAGTCTTCTGAGTGGGCGTGAAGGCTGCTGGTTGCATTCCGGGAGACAGGCCTGATGGGGCTTGAGGACCCTGGCAGCCATTCTGCCAGGGGTCACGTCCCTGCGCTCCGGCCCCGCCCCTCTTCTTGGCCCGGGCTTGGGTCTAGCCTCACCCCTAGCGCCACTGGCCCTGGTGTCGGGTTGCTGCACCTGGATTACCACGCTAGGCCCGAAAAGGGCCACGTGTGGGGGGTCGAGCCTCTAAGAAGCAGTCTTCCGAGAGGGCGTGAAGGCTGCTGGTTGCATTCCGGGAGACAGGCCTGATCGGGCTTGAGGACCCTGGCAGCCATTCTGGCGGGGGTTAAGTCCCCGCGCGCCGGCCCCGGTTTTCTTCCCAGCCCGGGCTTGGGTATAGCCACACCCCTAGCGTCACTAGCCCGGCGGTCCGGTCACTGTACCTGGGTTACCACGCTAGGCCCGAAAAGGGCCTGGCGTGGGGTTCCAGCCTCCCCAAAGCAGCCTTCCGAGTGGGCGTGAAGGCTGCTGGTTGCATTCCGGGAGACAGGCCTGATCGGGCTTGAGGACCCTTGCAGCCATTCTGCTGGGGGTTACGTCCCCACGCGCCGGCCTCGCCCCTCTTCTTTGCCCGGGCTTGGGTCTAGCCATGCCCCTAGCGCCACAGGCCCGGGGGTCGGGTCGCTGTACCTGGGTTACCACGCTAGGCCCGAAAAGGACCACGTGTGGGGGTCTAGCCTCCCCGAAGCAGTCTTCCGAGAGGGCGTGAAGGCTGCTGGTTGCATTCCGGGAGACAGGCCTGATCGGGCTTGAGGACACTGGCAGCCATTCTGCTGGGGGTTACGTCCCCACGCGCCGGCCTCGCCCCTCTTCTTTGCCCGGGCTTGGGTCTAGCCATGCCCCTAGCGCCACAGGCCCGGGGGTCGGGTCGCTGTACCTGGGTTACCACGCTAGGCCCGAAAAGGGCCACGTGTGGGGGTCTAGCCTCCCCGAAGCAGTCTTCCGAGAGGGCGTGAAGGCTGCTGGTTGCATTCCGGGAGACAGGCTTGATGGGCTTGAGGACCCCGGCAACCATTCTGCCTGGGAGTCACGTCCCCTCTCGCTGGCCCCGCCCCTCTTCCCAGCCATTTCCTGGGTCTAGCCACGCCCCTAGCGACACTGGCCCGGGGATCGTGTCGCTGTACCTGGGTTAACACGCTAGGCCCGAAAAGGGCCAGAAGTGGGGGGTCCAGCCTCCCCGAAGCAGCCTTCCGAGTGGGCGTGAAGGCTGCTGGTTGCATTCCGAGAGACAGGCTTGATCGGGCTTCAGGACCCTGGCTGCCTTTCTGCCGGGGGTCACGTCCCTGCACGCCGGCCCCGCCCATTTTCCCGGCCCGGGCTTGGGTCTAGCCACGCCCCTAGCGCCACTGGCTCGGGGGTCGGGTCGCTGTACCTGGGTTACCACGCTAGGCCCGAAAAGGGCCACGTGTGCGGGGTCCAACCTCCCCGAAGCAGCCTTCTGAGTGGGCGTGAATGCTGCTGGTTGCATTCCTGGAGACAGCTTGATCGGGCTTGAGGATCCTGGCAGCCATTCTGCCGGAAGTCACGTCCCCACGCAACGGCCCTGCCCCTCTTCCCAGCCCGGGCTTGGGTCTAGCCACGCCCCTAGCGCCACTGGCCCGGGGGTCGGGTCGCTGTACCTGGGTTACCACGGCAGGTTGGAAAAGGGCCACGTATTGGTGGTCCAGCCTCCCAGAAGCAGCCTTCTGAGTGGGCGTGAAGGCTGCTGGTTGCATTCCGGGAGACACGCCTGATGGGGCTTGAGGACCCCGGGAGCCATTCTGCAGGGGGTCATGTCCTCGTGACGGCCCCGCCCCTCTTCCCGGCCGGGGCTTGGTTCTAGCCACGCCCCTAGCGCCACGGGCCCGGTGGTCGGGTCACTGTACCTGGGTTTCCACTGCAGGTTGGAAAAAGGCCACGTATTGGTGGTCCAGCCTTCCCAAAGCAGCCTTCCGAGTGGGCATGAAGGCTGCTGGTTGCATTCTGGGAGACAGGACTGATGGGGCTTGAGGACCCCGGCAGTGATTCTGCCAGGGGTCACGTCCCTGCACGCCGGCCAAGCCCCTCTTCCTGGCCCGGGCTTGGGTCTAGCCACGCCCCTAATGCCACCGGCCCGGGGGTCGGGTCGCTGTACCTGGGTTACCAGGGCAGGTTGGAAAAGGGCCACGTGTGGGGGGTCCAGCCTCCCCAAAGCAGCCTTCCTGAGTGGGCGTGAAGGCTGCTGGTTGCATTCCGTTAGACAGGCCTGATCAGGCTGGAGGACCCTGGCAGCCATTCTGTCGGGGGTCACGTCCCCACGCGCCGGCCCCGCCCCTCTTCTTGGCCCGGGCTTGTGTCTAGCCACGCCACTAGCGCCACTGTCCCGGGGGTCGGGTCGCTGTACCTTGGTTACCACGCTAGGCCCGAAAAGGGCCATGTGTGGGGGGTCCAGCCTCCCGGAAGCAGCCTTCTGAGTGGGCGTGAAGGCTGTGGTTGCATTCTGGGAGACAGGCATGATCGGGATTGATTACCCGGCAGCCATTCTGCCGTGGGTCACGTCCCAGCACGCCGGCCCCGACCCTCTTCCCGCCCTGGGCTTGGGTCTAGCCACGCCCCTAGCGTCACTGGGCCCGGGGGTCGGGTCGCTGTACCTGGGTTACCACGGCAGGTTGGAAAAGGGCCACGTATTGGTGGTCCAGCCTCCCCGAAGCAGCCTTCTGAGTGGGCGTGAAGGCTGCTGGTTGCATTCCGGGAGACACGCCTGATGGGGCTTGAGGACCCCGGGAGCCATTCTGCAGGGGGTCATGTCCTCGTGACGGCCCCGCCCCTCTTCCCGGCCTGGGCTTGGTTCTAGCCACGCCCCTAATGCCACCGGCCCGGGGGTCGGGTCGCTGTACCTGGGTTACCACGGCAGGTTGGAAAAGGGCCATGTGTGGGGGGTCCAGCCTCCCCGAAGCATCCTTCCTGAGTGGGCGTGAAGGCTGCTGGTTGCATTCCGTTAGACAGGCCTGATCAGGCTGGAGGACCCTGGCAGCCATTCTGTCGGGGGTCACGTCCCCGCGCGCCGGCCCCGCCCCTCTTCCTGGCCCGGGCTTGTGTCTAGCCACGCCCCTAGCGCCACTGTCCCGGGGGTCGGGTCGCTGTACCTTGGTTACCACGCTAGGCCCGAAAAGGGCCATGTGTGGGGGGTCCAGCCTCCCGGAAGCAGCCTTCTGAGTGGGCGTTAAGGCTGCTGGTTGCATTCTGGGAGACAGGCATGATCGGGATTGATTACCCGGCAGCCATTCTGCCGTGGGTCACGTCCCAGCACGCCGGCCCCGCCATTCTTCCCGCCCCGGGCTTGGGTCTAGCCACGCCCCTAGCGCCACTGGGCCCGGGGCTCGGGTCGCTGTACCTGGGTTACCACGGCAGGTTGGAAAAGGGCCACGCGTGGGGGATCCAGCCTCCCCGAAGCAGCCTTCTGAGTGGGCGTGAAGGCTGCTGGTTGCATTCTGGGAGACACTCCTGATCGGGCTTGAGGACCCCGGAAGCCATTCTGCAGGGGGTCATGTCCTCGTGCTGGCCCCGCCCCTCTTCCCGGCCTGGGCTTGGTTCTAGCCACGCCCCTAGCGCCACTGGCCCGGGGCTCGGGTCACTGTACCTGGGTTACCACGCTAGGCCCGAAAAGGGCCACGTGTGGGGGGTCCAGCCTCTCCGAAGCAGTCTTCCGAGAGGGCGTGAAGGCTGCTGGTTGCATTCCGGGAGACAGGCCTGATGGGGCTTGAGGACCCTGGCAGCCATTCTGGCGGGGGTTAAGTCCCCGCGCGCCGGCCCCGGTTTTCTTCCCAGCCCGGGCTTGGGTATAGCCACACCCCTAGCGTCACTAGCCCGGCGGTCCGGTCACTGTACCTGGGTTACCACGCTAGGCCCGAAAAGGGCCTGGCGTGGGGTTCCAGCCTCCCCAAAGCAGCCTTCCGAGTGGGCGTGAAGGCTGCTGGTTGCATTCCGGGAGACAGGCCTGATCGGGCTTGAGGACCCTTGCAGCCATTCTGCTGGGGGTTACGTCCCCACGCGCCGGCCTCGCCCCTCTTCTTTGCCCGGGCTTGGGTCTAGCCATGCCCCTAGCGCCACAGGCCCGGGGGTCGGGTCGCTGTACCTGGGTTACCACGCTAGGCCCGAAAAGGGCCACGTGTGGGGGTCTAGCCTCCCCGAAGCAGTCTTCCGAGAGGGCGTGAAGGCTGCTGGTTGCATTCCGGGAGACAGGCCTGATGGGGCTTGAGGACCCTTGCAGCCATACTGCCGGGGGTCACGTCCTTGCTGGCCGGCCACGCCACTCTTCCCGGCCCGGGCTTGGGTCTAGCAACGCCCCTAGCGCCACTGGCCCGGGGGTCGGGTCGCTGTACCTGGGTTACCACGCTAGGCCCGAAAAGGGGTATGCGTGGGGGGTCCAGCCTCCCCGAAGCAGCCTTCTGAGTTGGCGTGAAGGCTGCTGGTTGCATTCCGGGAGACACTCCTGATCGGGCTTGAGGACCCCGGCAACCATTCTGCCTGGGAGTCACGTCCCGCTCTCTGGCCCCGCCCCTCTTCCCAGCCATTTCTTGGGTCTAGCCACGCCCCTAGCGACACTGGCCCGGGGATCGTGTCGCTGTACCTGGGTTAACACGCTAGGCCCGAAAAGGGCCACAAGTGGGGGGTCCAGCCTCCCCGAAGCAGCCTTCCGAGTGGGCGTGAAGGCTGCTGGTTGCATTCCGAGAGACAGGCTTGATCGGGCTTCAGGACCCTGGCTGCCTTTCTGCCGGGGGTCACGTCCCTGCACGCCGGCCCCGCCCATTTTCCCGGCCCGGGCTTGTGTCTAGCCACGCCCCTAGCGCCACTGGCTCGGGAGTCGGGTCGCTGTACCTGGGTTACCACGCTAGGCCCGAAAAGGGCCACGTGTGCGGGGTCCAACCTCCCCGAAGCAGCCTTCTGAGTGGGCGTGAATGCTGCTGGTTGCATTCCTGGAGACAGCTTGATCGGGCTTGAGGATCCTGGCAGCCATTCTGCCGGGGGTCACGTCCCCGCGCGACGGCCCTGCCCCACTTCCCAGCCCGGGCTTGGGTCTAGCCACGCCCCTAGCGCCACTGGCCCGGGGGTCGGGTCGCTGTACCTGGGTTACCACGGCAGGTTGGAAAAGGGCCACGTATTGGTGGTCCAGCCTCCCCGAAGCAGCCTTCTGAGTGGGCGTGAAGGCTGCTGGTTGCATTCCGGGAGACACGCCTGATGGGGCTTGAGGACCCCGGGAGCCATTCTGCAGGGGGTCATGTCCTCGTGACGGCCCCGCCCCTCTTCCCGGCCTGGGCTTGGTTCTAGCCACGCCCCTAGCGCCACGGGCCCGGGGGTCGGGTCACTGTACCTGGGTTTCCACGGCAGGTTGGAAAAAGGCCACGTATTGGTGGTCCAGCCTTCCGAAGCAGCCTTCCGAGTGGGCATGAAGGCTGCTGGTTGCATTCCGGGAGACACGCCTGATGGGGCTTGAGGACCCCGGGAGCCATTCTGCAGGGGGTCATGTCCTCGTGACGGCCCCGCCCCTCTTCCCGGCCTGGGCTTGGTTCTAGCCACGCCCCTAATGCCACCGGCCCGGGGGTCGGGTCGCTGTACCTGGGTTACCACGGCAGGTTGGAAAAGGGCCACGTGTGGGGGGTCCAGCCTCCCCGAAGCATCCTTCCTGAGTGGGCGTGAAGGCTGCTGGTTGCATTCCGTTAGACAGGCCTGATCAGGCTGGAGGACCCTGGCAGCCATTCTGTCGGGGGTCACGTCCCCACGCGCCTGCCCCGCCCCTCTTCTTGGCCCGGGCTTGTGTCTAGCCACGCCCCTAGCGCCACTGTCCCGGGGGTCGGGTCGCTGTACCTTGGTTACCACGCTAGGCCCGAAAAGGGCCATGTGTGGGGGGTCCAGCCTCCCGGAAGCAGCCTTCTGAGTGGGCGTGAAGGCTGCTGGTTGCATTCTGGGAGACAGGCATGATCGGGATTGATTACCCGGCAGCCATTCTGCCGTGGGTCACGTCCCAGCACGCCGGCCCCGCCCCTCTTCCCGCCCCGGGCTTGGGTCTAGCCACGCCCCTAGCGCCACTGGGCCCGGGGGTCGGGTCGCTGTACCTGGGTTACCACGGCAGGTTGGAAAAGGGCCACGTGTGGGGGGTCCAGCCTCCCCGAAGCATCCTTCCTGAGTGGGCGTGAAGGCTGCTGGTTGCATTCCGTTAGACAGGCCTGATCAGGCTGGAGGACCCTGGCAGCCATTCTGTCGGGGGTCACGTCCCCACGCGCCGGCCCCGCCCCTCTTCCTGGCCCGGGCTTGGGTCTAGCCACGCCCCTAGCGCCACTGTCCCGGGGGTCGGGTCGCTGTACCTTGGTTACCACGCTAGGCCCGAAAAGGGCCATGTGTGGGGGGTCCAGCCTCCCGGAAGCAGCCTTCTGAGTGGGCGTGAAGGCTGCTGGTTGCATTCTGGGAGACAGGCATGATCGGGATTGATTACCCGGCAGCCATTCTGCCGTGGGTCACGTCCCAGCACGCCGGCCCCGCCATTCTTCCCGCCCCGGGCTTGGGTCTAGCCACGCCCCTAGCGCCACTGGGCCGGGGCTCGGGTCGCTGTACCTGGGTTACCACGGCAGGTTGGAAAAGGGCCACGCGTGGGGGATCCAGCCTCCCCGAAGCAGCCTTCTGAGTGGGCGTGAAGGCTGCTGGTTGCATTCTGGGAGACACTCCTGATCGGGCTTGAGGACCCCGGAAGCCATTCTGCAGGGGGTCATGTCCTCGTGCTGGCCCCGCCCCTCTTCCCAGCCATTTCTTGGGTCTAGCCACGCCCCTAGCGACACTGGCCCGGGGATCGGGTCACTGTACCTGGGTTACCACGCTAGGCCCGAAAAGGGCCACGTGTGGGGGGTCCAGCCTCTCCGAAGCAGTCTTCCGAGAGGGCGTGAAGGCTGCTGGTTGCATTCCGTGAGACAGGCTTGATCAGGCTTGCGGACGCTTGCAGCCATTCTGTCGGTGGTCACGTCCCTGCGCGCCGGCCCCGCCCCTCTTCCCGGCCTGGCCTTGGTTCTAGCCACGTCCCTAGCGCCACTGGCCCGGGGGTCGGGTCGCTGTACCTGGGTTACCACGCTAGGCCCGAAAAGGGCCAGGCGTGGAGGGTCCAGCCTCCCCGAAGCAGCCTTCTGTGTGGGCGTGAAGGCTGCTGGTTGCATTCCTGGAGACAGCTTGATCGGGCTTGAGGATCCTGGCAGCCATTCTGCTGGGGGTCACGTCCCCGCGCGACGGCCCTGCCCCTCTTCCCAGCCCGGGCTTGGGTCTAGCCACGCCCCTAGCGCCACTGGCCCGGGGGTCGGGTCGCTGTACCTGGGTTACCACACTAGGCCCGAAAAGGGCCATGTGTGGGGGGTCCAGCCTCCCCGAAGCAGCCTTCCGAGTGGGCGTGAAGGCTGCTGGTTGCATTCTGGGAGACAGGCCTGATGGGGCTTGAGGACCCTGGCAGCCATTCTGCCAGTGGTCACGTCCATGCGCGCCGGCCCCGCCCCTCTTCCCGGCCCGGGCTTGTGTCTAGCCACGCCCCTAGTGCCACTGGCTCGTGGGTTAGACTGCTGTACCAGGGTTACCACGCTAGGCCCGAAAAGGGCCAGGCGTGGAGTGTCCAGCCTCCCCGAAGCAGCCTTCTGAGTTGGCGTGAAGAATGCTGGTTGCATTCCAGGAGACAGGCCTGATCAGGCTTGAGGACCCTGGCAGCCATTCTGCCGGGGGTCACGTCCCTGCTGGCCGGCCCCGCCCCTCTTCCTGGCCCGGGCTTGAGTCTAGCCATGCCCCTAGCGCCACTGGCCCGGGGATCGTGTCGCTGTACCTGGGTTACCATGCTAGGCCCGAAATGGGCCATGCTTGGGGGGTCCAGCCTCCCCGAAGCAGTCTTCTGAGTGGGCGTGAAGGCTGCTGGTTGCATTCCGGGAGACAGGCCTGATGGGGCTTGAGGACCCTGGCAGCCATTCTGCCAGGGGTCACGTCCCTGCGCTCCGGCCCCGCCCCTCTTCTTGGCCCGGGCTTGGGTCTAGCCTCACCCCTAGCGCCACTGGCCCTGGTGTCGGGTTGCTGCACCTGGATTACCACGCTAGGCCCGAAAAGGGCCACGTGTGGGGGGTCGAGCCTCTAAGAAGCAGTCTTCCGAGAGGGCGTGAAGGCTGCTGGTTGCATTCCGGGAGACAGGCCTGATGGGGCTTGAGGACCCTGGCAGCCATTCTGGCGGGGGTTAAGTCCCCGCGCGCCGGCCCCGGTTTTCTTCCCAGCCCGGGCTTGGGTATAGCCACACCCCTAGCGTCACTAGCCCGGGGGTCCGGTCACTGTACCTGGGTTACCACGCTAGGCCCGAAAAGGGCCTGGCGTGGGGTTCCAGCCTCCCCAAAGCAGCCTTCCGAGTGGGCGTGAAGGCTGCTGGTTGCATTCCGGGAGACAGGCCTGATCGGGCTTGAGGACCCTTGCAGCCATTCTGCTGGGGGTTACGTCCCCACGCGCCGGCCTCGCCCCTCTTCTTTGCCCGGGCTTGGGTCTAGCCATGCCCCTAGCGCCACAGGCCCGGGGGTCGGGTCGCTGTACCTGGGTTACCACGCTAGGCCCGAAAAGGGCCACGTGTGGGGGTCTAGCCTCCCCGAAGCAGTCTTCCGAGAGGGCGTGAAGAGTGCTGGTTGCATTCCGGGAGACAGGCCTGATCGGGCTTGAGGACCCTGGCAGCCATTCTGCTGGGGGTTACGTCCCCACGCGCCGGCCTCGCCCCTCTTCTTTGCCCGGGCTTTGGTCTAGCCATGCCCCTAGCGCCACAGGCCCGGGGGTCGGGTCGCTGTACCTGGGTTACCACGCTAGGCCCGAAAAGGGCCACGTGTGGGGGTCTAGCCTCCCCGAAGCAGTCTTCCGAGAGGGCGTGAAGGCTGCTGGTTGCATTCCGGGAGACAGGCTTGATGGGCTTGAGGACCCCGGCAACCATTCTGCCTGGGAGTCACGTCCCCTCTCGCTGGCCCCGCCCCTCTTCCCAGCCATTTCCTGGGTCTAGCCACGCCCCTAGCGACACTGGCCCGGGGATCGTGTCGCTGTACCTGGGTTAACACGCTAGGCCCGAAAAGGGCCAGAAGTGAGGGGTCCAGCCTCCCCGAAGCAGCCTTCCGAGTGGGCGTGAAGGCTGCTGGTTGCATTCCGAGAGACAGGCTTGATCGGGCTTCAGGACCCTGGCTGCCTTTCTGCCGGGGGTCACGTCCCTGCACGCCGGCCCCGCCCATTTTCCCGGCCCGGGCTTGGGTCTAGCCACGCCCCTAGCGCCACTGGCTCGGGGGTCGGGTCGCTGTACCTGGGTTACCACGCTAGGCCCGAAAAGGGCCACGTGTGCGGGGTCCAACCTCCCCGAAGCAGCCTTCTGAGTGGGCGTGAATGCTGCTGGTTGCATTCCTGGAGACAGCTTAATCGGGCTTGAGGATCCTGGCAGCCATTCTGCCGGAAGTCACGTCCCCACGCAACGGCCCTGCCCCTCTTCCCAGCCCGGGCTTGGGTCTAGCCACGCCCCTAGCGCCACTGGCCCGGGGGTCGGGTCGCTGTACCTGGGTTACCACGGCAGGTTGGAAAAGGGCCACGTATTGGTGGTCCAGCCTCCCAGAAGCAGCCTTCTGAGTGGGCGTGAAGGCTGCTGGTTGCATTCCGGGAGACACGCCTGATGGGGCTTGAGGACCCCGGGAGCCATTCTGCAGGGGGTCATGTCCTCGTGACGGCCCCGCCCCTCTTCCCGGCCTGGGCTTGGTTCTAGCCACGCCCCTAGCGCCACGGGCCGGTGGTCGGGTCACTGTACCTGGGTTTCCACTGCAGGTTGGAAAAAGGCCACGTATTGGTGGTCCATCCTTCCCGAAGCAGCCTTCCGAGTGGGCATGAAGGCTGCTGGTTGCATTCTGGGAGACAGGACTGATGGGGCTTGAGGACCCAGGCAGTGATTCTGCCAGGGGTCACGTCCCTGCACGCCGGCCAAGCCCCTCTTCCTGGCCCGGGCTTGGGTCTAGCCACGCCCCTAATGCCACCGGCCCGGGGGTCGGGTCGCTGTACCTGGGTTACCAGGGCAGGTTGGAAAAGGGCCACGTGTGGGGGGTCCAGCCTCCCCAAAGCAGCCTTCCTGAGTGGGCGTGAAGGCTGCTGGTTGCATGCCGTTAGACAGGCCTGATCAGGCTGGAGGACCCTGGCAGCCATTCTGTCGGGGGTCACGTCCCCACGCGCCGGCCCCGCCCCTCTTCTTGGCCCGGGCTTGTGTCTAGCCACGCCACTAGCGCCACTGTCCCGGGAGTCGGGTCGCTGTACCTGGGTTACCACGCTAGGCCCGAAAAGGGCCATGTGTGGGGGGTCCAGCCTCCCGGAAGCAGCCTTCTGAGTGGGCGTGAAGGCTGTGGTTGCATTCTGGGAGACAGGCATGATCGGGATTGATTACCCGGCAGCCATTCTGCCGTGGGTCACGTCCCAGCACGCCGGCCCCGACCCTCTTCCCGCCCTGGGCTTGGGTCTAGCCACGCCCCTAGCGTCACTGGGCCCGGGGGTCGGGTCGCTGTACCTGGGTTACCACGGCAGGTTGGAAAAGGGCCACGTATTGGTGGTCCAGCCTCCCCGAAGCAGCCTTCTGAGTGGGCGTGAAGGCTGCTGGTTGCATTCCGGGAGACACGCCTGATGGGGCTTGAGGACCCCGGGAGCCATTCTGCAGGGGGTCATGTCCTCGTGACGGCCCCGCCCCTCTTCCCGGCCTGGGCTTGGTTCTAGCCACGCCCCTAATGCCACCGGCCCGGGGGTCGGGTCGCTGTACCTGGGTTACCACGGCAGGTTGGAAAAGGGCCATGTGTGGGGGGTCCAGCCTCCCCGAAGCATCCTTCCTGAGTGGGCGTGAAGGCTGCTGGTTGCATTCCGTTAGACAGGCCTGATCAGGCTGGAGGACCCTGGCAGCCATTCTGTCGGGGGTCACGTCCCCGCGCGCCGGCCCCGCCCCTCTTCCTGGCCCGGGCTTGTGTCTAGCCACGCCCCTAGCGCCACTGTCCCGGGGGTCGGGTCGCTGTACCTTGGTTACCACGCTAGGCCCGAAAAGGGCCATGTGTGGGGGGTCCAGCCTCCCGGAAGCAGCCTTCTGAGTGGGCGTGAAGGCTGCTGGTTGCATTCTGGGAGACAGGCATGATCGGGATTGATTACCCGGCAGCCATTCTGCCGTGGGTCACGTCCCAGCACGCCGGCCCCGCCATTCTTCCCGCCCCGGGCTTGGGTCTAGCCACGCCCCTAGCGCCACTGGGCCCGGGGCTCGGGTCGCTGTACCTGGGTTACCACGGCAGGTTGGAAAAGGGCCACGCGTGGGGGATCCAGCCTCCCCGAAGCAGCCTTCTGAGTGGGCGTGAAGGCTGCTGGTTGCATTCTGGGAGACACTCCTGATCGGGCTTGAGGACCCCGGAAGCCATTCTGCAGGGGGTCATGTCCTCGTGCTGGCCCCGCCCCTCTTCCCGGCCTGGGCTTGGTTCTAGCCACGCCCCTAGCGCCACTGGCCCGGGGCTCGGGTCACTGTACCTGGGTTACCACGCTAGGCCCGAAAAGGGCCACGTGTGGGGGGTCCAGCCTCTCCGAAGCAGTCTTCCGAGAGGGCGTGAAGGCTGCTGGTTGCATTCCGGGAGACAGGCCTGATGGGGCTTGAGGACCCTGGCAGCCATTCTGGCGGGGGTTAAGTCCCCGCGCGCCGGCCCCGGTTTTCTTCCCAGCCCGGGCTTGGGTATAGCCACACCCCTAGCGTCACTAGCCCGGCGGTCCGGTCACTGTACCTGGGTTACCACGCTAGGCCCGAAAAGGGCCTGGCGTGGGGTTCCAGCCTCCCCAAAGCAGCCTTCCGAGTGGGCGTGAAGGCTGCTGGTTGCATTCCGGGAGACAGGCCTGATCGGGCTTGAGGACCCTTGCAGCCATTCTGCTGGGGGTTACGTCCCCACGCGCCGGCCTCGCCCCTCTTCTTTGCCCGGGCTTGGGTCTAGCCATGCCCCTAGCGCCACAGGCCCGGGGGTCGGGTCGCTGTACCTGGGTTACCACGCTAGGCCCGAAAAGGGCCACGTGTGGGGGTCTAGCCTCCCCGAAGCAGTCTTCCGAGAGGGCGTGAAGGCTGCTGGTTGCATTCCGGGAGACAGGCCTGATGGGGCTTGAGGACCCTTGCAGCCATACTGCCGGGGGTCACGTCCTTGCTGGCCGGCCACGCCACTCTTCCCGGCCCGGGCTTGGGTCTAGCAACGCCCCTAGCGCCACTGGCCCGGGGGTCGGGTCGCTGTACCTGGGTTACCACGCTAGGCCCGAAAAGGGGTATGCGTGGGGGGTCCAGCCTCCCCGAAGCAGCCTTCTGAGTTGGCGTGAAGGCTGCTGGTTGCATTCCGGGAGACACTCCTGATCGGGCTTGAGGACCCCGGCAACCATTCTGCCTGGGAGTCACGTCCCGCTCTCTGGCCCCGCCCCTCTTCCCAGCCATTTCTTGGGTCTAGCCACGCCCCTAGCGACACTGGCCCGGGGATCGTGTCGCTGTACCTGGGTTAACACGCTAGGCCCGAAAAGGGCCACAAGTGGGGGGTCCAGCCTCCCCGAAGCAGCCTTCCGAGTGGGCGTGAAGGCTGCTGGTTGCATTCCGAGAGACAGGCTTGATCGGGCTTCAGGATCCTGGCAGCCATTCTGCCGGGGGTCACGTCCCCGCGCGACGGCCCTGCCCCACTTCCCAGCCCGGGCTTGGGTCTAGCCACGCCCCTAGCGCCACTGGCCCGGGGGTCGGGTCGCTGTACCTGGGTTACCACGGCAGGTTGGAAAAGGGCCACGTATTGGTGGTCCAGCCTCCCCGAAGCAGCCTTCTGAGTGGGCGTGAAGGCTGCTGGTTGCATTCCGGGAGACACGCCTGATGGGGCTTGAGGACCCCGGGAGCCATTCTGCAGGGGGTCATGTCCTCGTGACGGCCCCGCCCCTCTTCCCGGCCTGGGCTTGGTTCTAGCCACGCCCCTAGCGCCACGGGCCCGGGGGTCGGGTCACTGTACCTGGGTTTCCACGGCAGGTTGGAAAAAGGCCACGTATTGGTGGTCCAGCCTTCCGAAGCAGCCTTCCGAGTGGGCATGAAGGCTGCTGGTTGCATTCCGGGAGACAGGACTGATGGGGCTTGAGGACCCAGGCAGTGATTCTGCCAGGGGTCACGTCCCTGCACGCCGGCCAAGCCCCTCTTCCTGGCCCGGGCTTGGGTCTAGCCACGCCCCTAATGCCACCGGCCCGGGGGTCGGGTCGCTGTACCTGGGTTACCACGGCAGGTTGGAAAAGGGCCACGTGTGGGGGGTCCAGCCTCCCCGAAGCATCCTTCCTGAGTGGGCGTGAAGGCTGCTGGTTGCATTCCGTTAGACAGGCCTGATCAGGCTGGAGGACCCTGGCAGCCATTCTGTCGGGGGTCACGTCCCCACGCGCCGGCCCCGCCCCTCTTCTTGGCCCGGGCTTGTGTCTAGCCACGCCCCTAGCGCCACTGTCCCGGGGGTCGGGTCGCTGTACCTTGGTTACCACGCTAGGCCCGAAAAGGGCCATGTGTGGGGGTCCAGCCTCCCGGAAGCAGCCTTCTGAGTTGGCGTGAAGGCTGCTGGTTGCATTCTGGGAGACAGGCATGATCGGGATTGATTACCCGGCAGCCATTCTGCCGTGGGTCACGTCCCAGCACGCCGGCCCCGCCCCTCTTCCCGCCCCGGGCTTGGGTCTAGCCACGCCCCTAGCGCCACTGGGCCCGGGGGTCGGGTCGCTGTACCTGGGTTACCACGGCAGGTTGGAAAAGGGCCACGTATTTGTGGTCCAGCCTCCCAGAAGCAGCCTTCTGAGTGGGCGTGAAGGCTGCTGGTTGCATTCCGGGAGACACGCCTGATGGGGTTTGAGGACCCCGGGAGCCATTCTGCAGGGGGTCATGTCCTCGTGACGGCCCCGCCCCTCTTCCCGGCCTGGGCTTGCTTCTAGCCACGCCCCTAGTGCCACGGGCCCGGGGGTCGGGTCACTGTACCTGGGTTTCCACGGCAGGTTGGAAAAGGGCCACGTATTGGTGGTCCAGCCTTCCCGAAGCAGCCTTCTGAGTGGGCGTGAAGGCTGCTGGTTGCATTCCGTTAGACAGGCCTGATGGGGCTTGAGGACCCTTGCAGCCATTCTGCCAGGGGTCACGTCCCCACGCGCCGGCCCCGCCCCTCTTCCTGGCCCGGGCTTGGGTCTAGCCATGCCCCTAATGCCACCGGCTCGGGGGTCGGGTCGCTGTACCTGGGTTACCACGGCAGGTTGGAAAAGGGCCACGTGTGGGGGGTCCAGCCTCCCCGAAGCATCCTTCCTGAGTGGGCGTGAAGGCTGCTGGTTGCATTCCGTTAGACAGGCCTGATCAGGCTGGAGGACCCTGGCAGCCATTCTGTCGGGGGTCACGTCCCCACGCGCCGGCCCCGCCCCTCTTCCTGGCCCGGGCTTGGGTCTAGCCACGCCCCTAGCGCCACTGTCCCGGGGGTCGGGTCGCTGTACCTTGGTTACCACGCTAGGCCCGAAAAGGGCCATGTGTGGGGCGTCCAGCCTCCCGGAAGCAGCCTTCTGAGTGGGCGTGAAGGCTGCTGGTTGCATTCTGGGAGACAGGCATGATCGGGATTGATTACCCGGCAGCCATTCTGCCGTGGGTCACGTCCCAGCACGCCGGCCCCGCCATTCTTCCCGCCCCGGGCTTGGGTCTAGCCACGCCCCTAGCGCCACTGGGCCGGGGCTCGGGTCACTGTACCTGGGTTACCACGGCAGGTTGGAAAAGGGCCACGCGTGGGGGATCCAGCCTCCCCGAAGCAGCCTTCTGAGTGGGCGTGAAGGCTGCTGGTTGCATTCTGGGAGACACTCCTGATCGGGCTTGAGGACCCCGGAAGCCATTCTGCAGGGGGTCATGTCCTCGTGCTGGCCCCGCCCCTCTTCCCGGCCTGGGCTTGGTTCTAGCCACGCCCCTAGCGCCACTGGCCCGGGGCTCGTGTCACTGTACCTGGGTTACCACGCTAGGCCCGAAAAGGGCCACGTGTGGGGGGTCCAGCCTCTCCGAAGCAGTCTTCCGAGAGGGCGTGAAGGCTGCTGGTTGCATTCCGTGAGACAGGCTTGATCAGGCTTGCGGACGCTTGCAGCCATTCTGTCGGTGGTCACGTCCCTGCGCGCCGGCCCCGCCCCTCTTCCCGGCCTGGCCTTGGTTCTAGCCACGTCCCTAGCGCCACTGGCCCGGGGGTCGGGTCGCTGTACCTGGGTTACCACGCTAGGCCCGAAAAGGGCCATGCTTGGGGGGTCCAGCCTCCCGGAAGCAGCCTTCTGAGTGGGCATGAAGGCTGCTGGTTGCATTCCGGGAGACAGGCCTGATGGGGCTTGAGGACCGCGGCAGCCATTCTGCCGGGGGTCACGTCCCTGCGCTCCGGGACCACCCCTCTTCCCGCCCCGGGCTTGGGTCTAGCCACGCCGCTAGCGCCACTGGGCCCGGGGGTCGGGTCGCTGTACCTGGGTTACCACGCTAGGCCCGAAAAGGGCCATGTGTGGGGGGTCCAGCCTCCCCGAAGCAGCCTTCTGAGTGGGCATGAAGGCTGCAGGTTGCATTCTGGGAGACAGGCCTGATCGGGCTTGAGGACCCTGGCAGCCATTCTGCCGGGGGTCACGTCCCCGCGTGCCGGCCCCGTCCCTCTTCCCGGCACAGATTTTGGTCTAGCCACGCCCCTAGAGCCACTGGCCCGGGGGTCGGGTCATTGTACCTGGGTTACCAATCTAGGCCCGAAGTAGGCCACGTGTGGGGGGGTCCAGCCTCCCCGAAGCTGCCTCCCGAGTGGGCGTGAAGGCTGCTGGTTGCATTCTGGGAGACAGGCCTGATACGGCTTGAGGACCCTTGCAGCCATTCTGCCGGGGGTCACGTCCCTGTTCGCCGGCCCCGCCCCAATTCCCAGCCCGGGCTTGTGTCTAGCCACGCCCCTAGCGCCATGGGCCCGGGGGTCGGGTCACTGTACCAGGGTTACCACGCTAAGCCCGAAAAGGGCCACGTATGGGGGGTCGAGCCTCTAAGAAGCAGTCTTCCGAGAGGGCGTGAAGGCTGCTGGTTGCATTCCGGGAGACAGGCCTGATGGGGCTTGAGGACCCTGGCAGCCATTCTGGCGGGGGTTAAGTACCCGCGCGCCGGCCCCGGGCCTCTTCCCAGCCCAGGCTTGGGTATAGCCACGCCCCTAGTGCCACCAGCCCAGGGTTCGGGTCACTGTACCTGGGATACCACGCTAGGCCCGAAAAGGGCCCCGCGTGGGGTTCCAGCCTCCCCAAAGCAGTCTTCTGAGTGGGCGTGAAGGCTGCTGGTTGCATTCCGGGAGACAGGCCTGATGGGGCTTGAGGACCCTTGCAGCCATTCTGCCGTGGGTCACGTCCGTGCGCACCGGCCCCGCCCCTCTTCCCGGCCTGGGCTTGGTTCTAGCCACGCCCCTAGCGCCACTGTCCCGGGGGTCGGGTTGCTGTACCTGGGTTACCACGGTAGGCCCGAAAAGAGCCATGTGTGGGGGGTCCAGCCTCCCCGAAACAGCCTTCTGAGTGGGCGTGAAGGCTGCTGGTTGCATTCCGGGAGACAGGCATGATCGGGCTTGAGGACCCCGGCAGCCATTCTCCCGGGGGTTAAGTCCCTGCTCGCCGGCCCCGCCCCTCTTCCCAGCCCGGGCTTGGGTCTAGCCACGCCCCTAGCGCCACTGGCCTGGGGGTCAGGTCGCTGTACCTGGGTTACCACGCTAGGCCCGAAAAGGGCCATGTGTGGGGGGTCCAGCCTCTCCGAAGCAGTCTTCCGAGAGGGCGTGAAGGCTGCTGGTTGCATTCCGTGAGACAGGCTTGATCAGGCTTGCGGACGCTTGCAGCCATTCTGTCGGTGGTCACGTCCCTGCGCGCCGGCCCCGCCCCTCTTCCCGGCCTGGCCTTGGTTCTAGCCACGTCCCTAGCGCCACTGGCCCGGGGGTCGGGTCGCTGTACCTGGGTTACCACGCTAGGCCCGAAAAGGGCCATGCTTGGGGGGTCCAGCCTCCCGGAAGCAGCCTTCTGAGTGGGCATGAAGGCTGCTGGTTGCATTCCGGGAGACAGGCCTGATGGGGCTTGAGGACCGCGGCAGCCATTCTGCCGGGGGTCACGTCCCTGCGCTCCGGGACCACCCCTCTTCCCGCCCCGGGCTTGGGTCTAGCCACGCCGCTAGCGCCACTGGGCCCGGGGGTCGGGTCGCTGTACCTGGGTTACCACGCTAGGCCCGAAAAGGGCCATGTGTGGGGGGTCCAGCCTCCCGAAGCAGCCTTCTGAGTGGGCGTGAAGGCTGCAGGTTGCATTCTGGGAGACAGGCCTGATCGGGCTTGAGGACCCTGGCAGCCATTCTGCCGGGGGTCACGTCCCCGCGTGCCGGCCCCGTCCCTCTTCCCGGCACAGATTTTGGTCTAGCCACGCCCCTAGAGCCACTGGCCCGGGGGTCGGGTCATTGTACCTGGGTTACCAATCTAGGCCCGAAGTAGGCCACGTGTGGGGGGGTCCAGCCTCCCCGAAGCTGCCTCCCGAGTGGGCGTGAAGGCTGCTGGTTGCATTCTGGGAGACAGGCCTGATACGGCTTGAGGACCCTTGCAGCCATTCTGCCGGGGGTCACGTCCCTGTTCGCCGGCCCCGCCCCAATTCCCAGCCCGGGCTTGTGTCTAGCCACGCCCCTAGCGCCATGGGCCCGGGGGTCGGGTCACTGTACCAGGGTTACCACGCTAAGCCCGAAAAGGGCCACGTATGGGGGGTCGAGCCTCTAAGAAGCAGTCTTGCGAGAGGGCGTGAAGGCTGCTGGTTGCATTCCGGGAGACAGGCCTGATGGGGCTTGAGGACCCTGGCAGCCATTCTGGCGGGGGTTAAGTACCCGCGCGCCGGCCCCGGGCCTCTTCCCAGCCCAGGCTTGGGTATAGCCACGCCCCTAGTGCCACCAGCCCAGGGTTCGGGTCACTGTACCTGGGATACCACGCTAGGCCCGAAAAGGGCCCCGCGTGGGGTTCCAGCCTCCCCAAAGCAGTCTTCTGAGTGGGCGTGAAGGCTGCTGGTTGCATTCCGGGAGACAGGCCTGATGGGGCTTGAGGACCCTTGCAGCCATTCTGCCGTGGGTCACGTCCGTGCGCACCGGCCCCGCCCCTCTTCCCGGCCTGGGCTTGGTTCTAGCCACGCCCCTAGCGCCACTGTCCCGGGGGTCGGGTTGCTGTACCTGGGTTACCACGCTAGGCCCGAAAAGAGCCATGTGTGGGGGGTCCAGCCTCCCCGAAACAGCCTTCTGAGTGGGCGTGAAGGCTGCTGGTTGCATTCCGGGAGACAGGCATGATCGGGCTTGAGGACCCCGGCAGCCATTCTCCCGGGGGTTAAGTCCCTGCTCGCCGGCCCCGCCCCTCTTCCCAGCCCGGGCTTGGGTCTAGCCACGCCCCTAGCGCCACTGGCCTGGGGGTCGGGTCGCTGTACCTGGGTTACCACGCTAGGCCCGAAAAGGGCCATGTGTGGGGGGTCCAGCCTCCCGGAAGCAGCCTTCCTGAGTGGGCGTGAAGAATGCTGGTTGCATTCTGGGAGACAGGCCTGATCGGGCTTGAGGACCCTGGCAGCCATTCTCCTGGGGGTCACGTCCACGAGTGCCGGCCCCGCCCCTCTTCCCGGCCTGGGCTTGGTCTAGCCACGCCCCTAGCGCCACTGGCCCAGGTGTCGGGTCGCTGTACCTGGGTTACCACGCTAGGCCCGAAAAGGGAGACGTTTGGGGGGTCCAGCCTCCCAGAAGCAGCCTTCTGAGTTGGCGTGAACGCTGCTGGTTGCATTCCGGGAGACAGGCTTGATGGGCTTGAGGACCCCGGCAACCATTCTGCCGGGGAGTCACGTCCCCGCTCGCTGGTCCCGCCCCTCTTCCTGGCCTGGGCTTGGGTCTAGCCACGCCCCTAGCGACACTGGCCCGGGGGTTGGGTCGCTGTGCCTGGGTTACCACGCTAGGCCCGAAAAGGGCCTAGTGTGGGGGGTCCAGCCTCCCCGAAGCAGCCTTCTGAGTGGGCGTGAAGGCTGCTGGTTGCATTCCGGGAGACAGGCTTGATCGGGCTTCAGGACACCGGCAGCCATTCTGCTGGGGGTCACGTCCCTGCACGCAGGCCCCACCCCTCTTCCCGGCCCGGGCTTGGGTCTAGCCACGCCCCTAGCGCCACTGGCTCGGGGGTCGGGTCACTGTACCTGGGTTACCACGCTAGGCCCAAAAACGGCCACGTGTGCGGGGTCCAACCTCCCCGAAGCAGCCTTCCGAGTGGGCGTGAAGGCTGCTGGTTGCATTCCTGGAGACAGCTTGATCGGGCTTGAGGATCCTGGCAGCCATTCTGCCAGGGGTCACGTCCCCGCGCGACGGCCCTGCCCCTCTTCCAAGCCCGGGCTTGTGTCTAGCCACGCCCCTAGTGCCACTGGCCCGTGGGTTAGACTGCTGTACCAGGGTTACCACGCTAGGCCCGAAAAGGGCCAGGCGTGGAGGGTCCAGCCTCCCCGAAGCAGCCTTCTGAGTTGGCGTGAAGAATGCTGGTTGCATTCCGGGAGACAGGCCTGATCAGGCTTGAGGACCTAGGCAGCCATTCTGCCAGGGGTCACGGCCCTGAGCTCCGGCCTCGCCCCTCTTCCTGGCCTGGGCTTGAGTCTAGCCATGCCCCTAGTGCCACTGGCCCTGGTGTCGGGTCGCTGTACCTGGGTTACCATGCTAGGCCCGAAAAGGGCCATGCTTGGGGGGTCCAGCCTCCCCGAAGCAGTCTTCTGAGTGGGCGTGAAGGCTGCTGGTTGCATTCCGGGATACAGGCCTGATGGGGCTTGAGGACCCTGGCAGCCATTCTGCCAGGGGTCACGTCCATGCGCGCCGGCCAAGCCCCTCTTCTTGGCCCGGGCTAGGGTCTAGCCTCACCCCTAGCGCCACTGGCCCGGGGTGTCGGGTTGCTGCACCTGGATTACCACGCTAAGCCCGAAAAGGGCCACGCGTGGGGTTCCAGCCTCCCCGAACCAGCCTTCCTGAGTGGGCGTGAAGGCTGCTGGTAGCATTCCGTTAGACAGGCCTGATGGGGCTTGAGGACCCTGGCAGCCATTCTGGCGGGGGAGTCACGTCCCCGCGCGCCGGCTCCCCCCTCTTCTCGGCCCGGGCTTGGGTCTAGCCACGCCCCTAGGGTCACTGCCCCGGGCGTCGGGTCGCTGTACCTGGGTTACCACGCTAGGCCCGAAAAGGGCCACGTGTGGGGGTCGAGCCTCTAAGAAGCAGCCTTCCGAGTGGGCGTGAAGGCTGCTGGTTGCATTCCGGGAGACAGGCCTGATGGGGCTTGAGGACCCTGGCAGCCATTCTGGCGGGGGTTAAGTCCCTGCACGCCGGCCCCGGGCCTCTTCCCAGCCCGGGCTTGGGTATAGCCACACCCCTAGCGTCACGGGCCCGGGGGTCGGGTCACTGTACCTGGGTTACCACGCTAGGCCCGAAAAGGGCCATGCGTGGGGTTCCAGCCTCCCCAAAGCAGCCTTCCGAGTGGGCGTGAAGGCTGCTGGTTGCATTCTGGGAGACAGGCCTGATACGGCTTGCGGACGCTTGCAGCCATTCTGCAAGTGGTCATGTCCCCGCTGGCCGGCCCCGCCCCTCTTCTTGGCCCAGGCTTGGGTCTAGCCACGCCCCTAGCGCCACTGGCCCGGGGGTCGGGTCACTGTACCTGGTTTACCACCCTAAGCCTGAAAAGGGCCATGTGTGGGGGGTCCAGCCTCCCCGAAGCAGTCTTCTGAGTGGGCGTGAAGGCTGCTGGTTGCATTCCGGGAGACAGGCCTGATCGGGCTTGAGGACCCTTGCAGCCATTCTGCTGGGGGTTACGTCCCCACGCACCGGCCTCGCCCCTCTTCTTTGCCCGGGCTTGGGTCTAGCCATGCCCCTAGCGCCACAGGCCGGGGGTCGGGTCGCTGTACCTGGGTTACCGCGCTAGGCCCGAAAAGGGCCACGTGTGGGGGGTCCAGCCTCTCCGAAGCAGTCTTCTGAGTGGGCGTGAAGGCTGCTGGTTGCATTCCGGGAGACAGGCGTGATCGGGCTTGAGGACCCTGGCAGCCATTCTGCCAGTGGTCATGTTCCGTTCCGCGGGCCCCGCCCCTCTTCCGGTCTGGGCTTGGGTCTAGCCACGCCCCTAGTGCCACTGGCCCGGGGGTCGGGTTGCAGTACCTGGGTTACCACGCTAGGCCCGAAAAGGGCCACGTGTGTGTGGTCCAGCCTCCCCGAAGCAGCCTTCCGAGTGGGCGTGAAGGCTGCTGGTTGCATTCCGTGAGACACGCCTGATGGGGCTTGAGGACCCCGGGAGCCATTCTGCAGGGGGTCATGTCCTCGTTTCGGCCCCGCCCCTCTTCCCGGCCTGGGCTTGGTTCTAGCCACGCCCCTAGCGCCACTGGCCCGGGGCTCGGGTCGCTGTACCTGGGTTACCACGCTAGGCCCGAAAAGGGCCATGTGTGGGGGGTCCAGCCTCCCCGAAACAGCCTTCTGAGTGGGCGTGAATGCTGCTGGTTGCATTCCGGGAGACAGGCATGATCGGGCTTGAGGAACCCGGCAGCCATTCTGCCAGGGGTCACGTCCCTGCGCTCCGGCCCAGCCCCTCTTCCCAGCCCGGGCTTGGGTCTAGCCACGCCCATAGCGCCACCAGCCCGGGGGTCGTGTCGCTGTACCTGGGTTACCAAGCTAGGCCCGAAAAGGGCCACGTGTGGGGGGTCCAGCCTCCCCGAAGCATCCTTCCTGAGTGGGCGTGAAGGCTGCTGGTTGCATTCCGTTAGACAGGCCTGATCAGGCTGGAGGACCCTGGCAGCCATTCTGTCGGGGGTCACGTCCCCACGCGCCGGCCCCGCCCCTCTTCTTGGCCCGGGCTTGTGTCTAGCCACGCCCCTAGCGCCACTGTCCCGGGGGTCGGGTCGCTGTACCTTGGTTACCACGCTAGGCCCGAAAAGGGCCATGTGTGGGGGGTCCAGCCTCCCGGAAGCAGCCTTCTGAGTGGGCGTGAAGGCTGCTGGTTGCATTCTGGGAAACAGGCATGATCGGGATTGATTACCCGGCAGCCATTCTGCCGTGGGTCACATCCCAGCACGCCGGCCCCGCCCCTCTTCCCGCCCCGGGCTTGGGTCTAGCCACGCCCCTAGCGCCACTGGCCTGGGGGTCGGGTGGCTGTACCTGGGTTTCCACGGCAGGTTGGAAAAGGGCCACTTATTGGTGGTCCAGCCTTCCCGAAGCAGCCTTCCGAGTGGGCGTGAAGGCTGCTGGTTGCATTCCGGGAGACAGGCCTGATACGGCTTGAGGACAACGGCAGCCATTCTGCCATGGGTCACGTCCGTGCGCACCGGCCCCGCCCCTCTTCCCGGCCAGGGCTTGGTTCTAGCCACGCCCCTAGCGCCACTGTCCCGGGTGTCTGGTCGCTGTACCTGGGTTACCACGCTAGGCCCGAAAAAGGGCCATGTGTGGGGGGTCCAGCCTCCCCGAAACAGCCTTCTGAGTGGGCGTGAAGGCTGCTGGTTGCATTCCGGGAGACAGGCATGATCGGGCTTGAGGACCCCAGCAGCCATTCTGCCAGGGGTCACGTCCCTGCGCTCCGGCCCCGCCCCTCTTCCCAGCCCGGGCTTGGGTCTAGCCACGCCCCTAGCGCCACCAGCCCGGGGGTCGTGTCGCTGTACTTGGGTTACCACGCTAGGCCCGAAAATGACCATGTGTGGGGGGTCCAGCCTCCCCGAAGCAGCCTTCCTGAGTGGGCGTGAAGGCTGCTGGTTGCATTCCTGGAGACAGGCTTGATCGGGCTTCAGGACCCTGGCTGCCATTCTGCTGGGGGTCACGTCCCTGCACGCCGGCCCCGCCCATTTTCCCGGCCCGGGCTGGGGCCTAGCCACACCCCTAGCGCCACTGGCTCGGGGGTCGGGTCGCTGTACCTGGGTTACCACGCTAGGCCCGAAAAGGGCCACGTGTGCGGGGTCCAACCTCCCCGAAGCAGCCTTCTGAGTGGGCGTGAACGCTGCTGGTTGCATTCCTGGAGACAGCTTGATCGGGCTTGAGGATCCTGGCAGCCATTCTGCCGGGGGTCACGTCCCCGCGTGCCGGCCCTCCCCTCTTCCCAGCCCGGGCTTGGGTCTAGCCACGCCCCTAGCGCCACTGGCCCGGGGGTCGGGTGGCTGTACCTGGGTTACCACACTAGGCCCGAATAGGGCCACGTGTGGGGGGTCCAGCCTCCCCGAAGCAGCCTTCCGAGTGTGCGTGAAGGCTGCTGGTTGCATTCTGGGAGACAGGCCTGATGGGGCTTGAGGACCCTGGCAGCCATTCTGCCGGGGTTCGCGTCCCTGCGCGCCGGCCCCGCCCCTCTTCCCGGCACAGATTTGGGTCTAGCCACGCCCCTAGTGCCACTGGCTCGTGGGTTAGATTGCTGTACCAGGGTTACCACGCTAGGTCCGAAAAGGGCCAGGCGTGGGGGGTCCAGCCTCCCCGAAGCAGCCTTCTGAGTTGGCGTGAAGAATGCTGGTTGCATTCCAGGAGACAGGCCTGATCAGGCTTGAGGACACCGGCAGCCATTCTGCCAGGGGTCAAGTCCCTGCGCTCCGGCCCCGCCCCTCTTCCTGGCCTGGGCTTGAGTCTAGCCATGCCCCTAGCGCCACTTGGCCGGGGGTCGGGTCGCTGTACATGGGTTACCACGGCAGGTTGGAAAAGGGCCATGTATTGGTGGTCCAGCCTCCCCGAAGCAGCCTTCTGAGTGGGCGTGAAGGCTGCTGGTTGCATTCTGGGAGACACGCCTGATGGGGCTTGAGGACCCCGGGAGCCATTCTGCCGGGGGTCATGTCCTCGTGCCGGCCCCGCCCCTCTTCCCGGCCTGAGCTTGGTTCTAGCCACGCCCCTAGCGCCACTGGCCCGGGGGTCGGGTCACTGTACCTGGGTTACCACGCTAGGCCAGAAAAGGGCCACGTGTGGGGGGTCGAGCCTCTAAGAAGCAGCCTTCCGAGAGGGCGTGAAGGCTGCTGGTTGCATTCTGGGAGACAGCCTTGATGTGGTGTGAGGACCCCGGCAGCCATTCTTTCGGGAGTCACGTCTCCATGCGCCGGCCCCGCTCCTCTCCCTGGCCAGGGCATGGGTCTAGCCACGCCCTAGCACCACTGGCCCGGGGTCAGGTTGCTGTACCAGGGTTTCCACGGCAGGTTGGAAAAGGGCCACGTATTGGTGGTCCAGCCTTCCCGAAGCAGCCTTCCGAGTGGGCGTGAAGGCTGCTGGTTGCATTCCGGGAGACAGGCCTGATACGGCTTGAGGACAACGGCAGCCATTCTGCCGTGGGTCTCGTCCGTGCGCACCGGCCCCGCCCCTCTTCCCGGCCTGGGCTTGGTTCTAGCCACGCCCCTAGCGCCACTGTCCCGGGTGTCGGGTCGCTGTACCTGGGTTACCACGCTAGGCCCGAAAAAGGGCCATGTGTGGGGGGTCCAGCCTCCCCGAAACAGCCTTCTGAGTGGGCGTGAAGGCTGCTGGTTGCATTCCGGGAGACAGGCATGATCGGGCTTGAGGACCCCGGCAGCCATTCTGCAGGGGGTCAAGTCCCTGCGTGCCGGCCCCGCCCCTCTTCCCAGCCCGGGCTTGGGTCTAGCCACGCCCCTAGCGCCACCAGCCCGGGGGTCGTGTCGCTGTACCTGGGTTACCACGCTAGGCCCGAAAAGGGCCATGTGTGTGGGGTCCAGCCTCCCCGAAGCAGCCTTCCTGAGTGGGCGTGAAGGCTGCTGGTTGCATTTTGGGAGACAGGCCTGATCGGGCTTGAGGACCCTGGCAGCCATTCTGCTGGGGGTCACGTCCCCGGGTGCCGGCCCCGCCCCTCTTCCCGGCTTGGGCTTGGGTCTAGCCACGCGCCTAGAGCCACTGGCCCGAGGGTCGGGTCGCTGTACCTGGGTTACCACACTAGGCCCGAAAAGGGCCACGTGTGGGGGGTCCAGCCTCCCCGAAGCAGCCTTCCGAGTGGGCGTGAAGGCTGCTGGTTGCATTCTGGGAGACAGGCCTGATGGGGCTTGAGGACCCTGGCAGCCATTCTGCCGGGGTTCACGTCCCTGCGCGCCGGCCCCGCCCCTCTTCCCGGCACAGATTTGGGTCTAGCCACGCCCCTAGTGCCACTGGCTCGTGGGGTAGATTGCTGTACCAGGGTTACCACGCTAGGCCCGAAAAGGGCCAGGCGTGGGGGGTCCAGCCTCCCCGAAGCAGCCTTCTGAGTTGGCGTGAAGAATGCTGGTTGCATTCCAGGAGACAGGCCTGATCAGGCTTGAGGACACCGGCAGCCATTCTGCCAGGGGTCAAGTCCCTGCGTTCCGGCCCCGCCCCTCTTCCTGGCCTGGGCTTGAGTCTAGCCATGCCCCTAGTGCCACTTGGCCGGGGGTCGGGTCGCTGTACATGGGTTACCACGGCAGGTTGGAAAAGGGCCATGTATTGGTGGTCCAGCCTCCCCGAAGCAGCCTTCTGAGTGGGCGTGAAGGCTGCTGGTTGCATTCTGGGAGACACGCCTGATGGGGCTTGAGGACCCCGGCAGCCATTCTGCCGGGGGTCATGTCCTCGTGCCGGCCCCGCCCCTCTTCCCGGCCTGAGCTTGGTTCTAGCCACGCCCCTAGCGCCACTGGCCCGGGGGTCGGGTCACTGTACCTGGGTTACCACGCTAGGCCAGAAAAGGGCCACGTGTGGGGGGTCGAGCCTCTAAGAAGCAGCCTTCCGAGAGGGCGTGAAGGCTGCTGGTTGCATTCTGGGAGACAGCCTTGATGTGGTGTGAGGACCCCGGCAGCCATTCTTTCGGGAGTCACGTCTCCATGCGCCGGCCCCGCTCCTCTCCCTGGCCCGGGCATGGGTCTAGCCACGCCCCTAGCACCACTGGCCCGGGGTCAGGTTGCTGTACCAGGGTTTCCACGGCAGGTTGGAAAAGGGCCACGTATTGGTGGTCCAGCCTTCCCGAAGCAGCCTTCCGAGTGGGCGTGAAGGCTGCTGGTTGCATTCCGGGAGACAGGCCTGATACGGCTTGAGGACAACGGCAGCCATTCTGCCGTGGGTCTCGTCCGTGCGCACCGGCCCCGCCCCTCTTCCCGGCCTGGGCTTGGTTCTAGCCACGCCCCTAGCGCCACTGTCCCGGGTGTCGGGTCGCTGTACCTGGGTTACCACGCTAGGCCCGAAAAAGGGCCATGTGTGGGGGGTCCAGCCTCCCCGAAACAGCCTTCTGAGTGGGCGTGAAGGCTGCTGGTTGCATCCCGGGAGACAGGCATGATCGGGCTTGAGGACCCCGGCAGCCATTCTGCAGGGGGTCAAGTCCCTGCGTGCCGGCCCCGCCCCTCTTCCCAGCCCGGGCTTGGGTCTAGCCACGCCCCTAGCGCCACCAGCCCGGGGGTCGTGTCGCTGTACCTGGGTTACCACGCTAGGCCCGAAAAGGGCCATGTGTGTGGGGTCCAGCCTCCCCGAAGCAGCCTTCCTGAGTGGGCGTGAAGGCTGCTGGTTGCATTTTGGGAGACAGGCCTGATCGGGCTTGAGGACCCTGGCAGCCATTCTGCTGGGGGTCACGTCCCCGGGTGCCGGCCCCGCCCTTCTTCCCGGCTTGGGCTTGGGTCTAGCCACGCGCCTAGAGCCACTGGCCCGAGGGTCGGGTCGCTGTACCTGGGTTACCACGCTAGGCCCGAAAAAGGCCACGTGTGGGGGGGTCCAGCCTCCCCGAACCAGCCTCCCGAGTGGGCGTGAAGGCTGCTGGTTGCATTCTGGGAGACAGGCCTGATGGGGCTTGAGACCTCGGGAGCCATTCTGCCGGGGGTCACGTCCCCGCTGGCCGGCCCCGCCACTCTTACCGACCCGGGCTTGGGTCTAGCCACGCCCCTAGAGCCACTGGCCTGGGGGTTGGGTCGCTGTACCTGGGTTACCACACTAGGCCCGAAAAGGGCCACGTGTAAGGGGTCCAGCCTCCCCGAAGCAGCCTTCCGAGTGGGCGTGAAGGCTGCTGGTTGCATTCTGGGAGACAGGCCTGATGGGGCTTGAGACCTCGGGAGCCATTCTGCCGGGGGTCACGTACCCGCGCGACGGCCCCGCCCCAATTCCCGGCCCGGGCTTGTGTCTAGCCACGCCCCTAGTGCCACTGGGTCGTGGGTTAGACTGCTACACCAGAGTTACCACGCTAGACCCGAAAAGGGCCAGGCGTGGAGGGTCCAGCCTCCCCGAAGCAGCCTTCTGAGTGGGCGTGAAGAATGCTGGTTGCATTCCAGGAGACAGGCCTGATCAGGCTTGAGGACACCTGCAGTCATTCTGCCAGGGGTCACGTCCCTGCGCTCCGGCTCCGCCCCTCTTCCTGGCCTGGGCTTGAGTCTAGCCATGCCCCTAGTGCCACTGGCCCGGGGGTCGGGTCGCTGTACCAGGGTTACCATGCTAGGCCCGAAAAGGGCCATGCCTGGCGGGTCCAGCCTCCCCGAAGCATCCTTCCGAGTGGGCGTGAAGGCTGCTGGTTGCATTCCGGGAGACAGGCCTGATGGGGCTTGAGGACACTGGCAGCCATTCTGCCAGGGGTCACGTACCTGCGCTCCGGCCCCGCCCCTCTTCTTGGCCCGGGCTTGGGTCTAGACTCACCCCTAGCGCCACTGGACCTGGTGTCGGGTTGCTGCACCTGGATTACCACGCTAGGCCCGAAAAGGGCCACGTGTGGGGGGTCGAGCCTCTAAGAAGCAGTCTTCCGAGAGGGCGTGAAGGCTGCTGGTTGCATTCCGGGAGACAAGCCTGATGGGGCTTGAGGACCCTGGCAGCCATTCTGGTGCGGGTTAAGTACCCGCGCGCCGGCCCCGGGCCTCTTCTCAGCCCGGGCTTGGGTCTAGCCACGCCCCTAGCGCCACTGGCCCGGGGGTCGGGTCGCTGTACCTGGGTTACCACGCTAGGCCCGAAAAGGGCCATGTGTGGGGGGTCCAGCCTCCCCGAAACAGCCTTCTGAGTGGGCATGAAGGCTGCTGGTTGCATTCCGGGAGACAGGCATGATTGGGCTTGAGGACCCCGGCAGCCATTCTCCCGGGGGTCCACGTCCCTGCGCTCCGGCCCCGCCCCTCTTCCCAGCCCGGGCTTGGGTCTAGCCACGCCCCTAGTGCCACTGGCCCGTGGGTTAGACTGCTGTACCAGGGTTACCACGCTAGGCCCGAAAAGGGCCAGGCGTGGAGGGTCCAGCCTCCCCGAAGCAGCCTTCTGAGTTGGCGTGAAGAATGCTGGTTGCATTCCTGGAGACAGGCCTGATCAGGCTTGAGGACCCCGGCAGCCATTCTGCCAGGGGTCACGTCCATGCGCGCCGGCCCCGCCCCTCTTCTTGGCCCGGGCTTGGGTCTAGCCTCACCCCTAGCGCCAATGGCCCTGGTGTCGGGTTGCTGCACCTGGATTACCACGCTAAGCCCGAAAAGGGCCAGGCGTGGGGTTCCAGCCTCCCCGAAACAGCCTTCCTGAGTGGGCGTGAATGCTGCTGGTTGCATTCCGGGAGACAGGCCTGATGGGGCTTGAGGACCCCGGCAGTCATTCTGCCTGGGTTCAGGTTCCCGCTGGCCGGCCCCACCCCTGTTCCCGGCCCAGGCTTGGGTCTAGCCACGCCCCTAGCGCCACTGGCCCGGGGGTCGGGTCGCTGTACCTGGGTTACCACGCTAGGCCCGAAAAGGGCCATGTGTGGGGGGTCCAGACTCCCCGAAGCAGCCTTCCTGAGTGGGCGTGAAGGCTGCTGGTTGCATTCTGGGAGACAGGCTTGATCAGGCTTGAGGACCCCGGCAGCCATTCTGCCTGGGGTCAGGTCCCCGCTGGCCGGCCCCGCCCCTCTTCCCAGCCCGGGCTTGGGTCTAGCCATGCCCGTAGCGCCACTGGCCCTGGGGTCGGGTCGCTGTACCTGGGTTACCACGCTAGGCCCAAAAAGGGCCACAAGTGGGGGTTCCAGCCTCCCCGAAGCAGCCTTCCTGAGTGGGCGTGAAGGCTGCTGGTTGCATTCCGGGAGACAGGCTTGATATGGCTTGAGGACACTGGCTGCCATTCTGCCGGGGGTCACGTCCCTGCACGCCGGCCCCGCCCATCTTCCCGGCCTGGGCTTGGGTCTAGCCACGCCCCTAGCGCCACTGGCTCGGGGGTCGGGTCGCTGTACCTGGGTTACCACGCTAGGCCTGAAAAGGGCCACGTGTGCGGGGTCCAACCTCCCTGAAGCAGCCTTCTGAGTGGGCGTGAACGCTTCTGATTGCATTCCTGGAGACAGCTTGATCGTGCTTGAGGATCCTGGCAGCCATTCTGCTGGGGGTCACATCCCCGCTGGCCGGCCCCGCCCCTCTTCCCGCCCTGGGCTTGGGTCTAGCCACGCCCCTAGCGCCACTGGCCTGGGGGTCGGGTCGCTGTACCTGGGTTACCACGCTAGGCCCGAAAAGGGCCATGCGTGGGGGGTCCAGCCTCCCGGAAGCAGTCTTCCAAGTGGGCGTGAACGCTGCTGGTTGCATTCCAGGAGACAGGCCTGATGGGGCTTTAGGATCGCGGCGGACATTCTGCCAGGGGTCACGTCCCCGCGTTCTGCCAAGCCCCTCTTCCCGGCCCGGGCTTGGGTCTAGCCACGCCCCTAGCGCCACTGGCCTGGGGGTCGGGTGGCTGTACCTGGGTTACCACGCTAGGCCCGAAAAGGGCCACGTGTGGGGGGTCCAGCATCCCCGAAGCAGACTTCTGAGTGGGCGTGAAGGCTGCTGGTTGCATTCTGGGAGACAGGCTTGATCGGGCTTGAGGACCCCGGCAGCCATTCTGCCTGGGGTCAGGTCCCCGCTGGCCGGCCCCGCCCATCTTCCCAGCCCTGGCTTGGGTCTAGCCACGCCCCTAGCGCCACTGGTCTGGGGGTCGGGTCGTTGTTCCTGGGTTACCACACTAGGCCCGAAAAGGGCAAAGCGTGGGGGTTCCAGCCACCCGGAGCAGCCTTCCTGAGTGGGCGTGAAGGCTGCTGGTTGCATTCCGGGAGACAGGCCTGATGGGGCTTGAGGACCCCGGCAGCCATTCTGCCGGGACGGGTCACGTCCCCGTGGGCCGGCCCCGCCCCTCTTCCCGGCTCGGGCTTGGGTCAAGCCATGCCCCTAGCGCCACTGGATCGCGGGTCAGGTCGCTGTACCTGGGTTACCACACTAGGCCCGAAAAGGGCCATGCGTGTGGTGGGTCCAGCCTCCCCGAAGTAGCCTTCCTGAGTGGGCGTGAAGGCTGCTGGTTGCATTCTGGGAGACAGCTTGATCGGGCTTAAGGACCCCGGCAGCCATTCTGCCGGGCGTCATGTCCCCGTGGGCCGGCCCCGCCATCTTCCAGGCCTGGGCTTGGGTCTAGCCATGCCCCTAGCGCCACTGGCCCGAGGGTTGGGTCGCTGCACCTGGGTTACCACGCTAGGCCCGAAAAGGGCCACGTGTGGTGGGTCCAGCCTCCCCGAAGCAGCCTTCCTGAGTGGGCATTAAGGCTGCTGGTTGCATTCTGGGAGACAGCTTGATCGGGCTTAAGGACCCCGGCAGCCATTCTGCCGGGGGTCACGTCCCGTGGGCCGGCCCCGCCAATCTTCCAGGCCTGGGCTTGGGTCTAGCCACGCCCCTAGCGCCACTGGCCTGGGGGTCGGGTCGCTGTACCTGGGTTACCACGCTAGGCCCGAAAAGGGCCACACGTGGGTGGTCCAGCCTCCACATAGCAGCCTTCCGAGTGGGCGTGAAGGCTGCTGGTTGCATTCCGGGAGACAGGCTTGATCAGGCTTGAGGACCCCGACAGACATTCTGCCAGGGGTCACATCCCCGCGTGCCGGCCCCCCCCTCTTCCCGCCCTGGGCTTGGGTCTAGCCACGCCCCTAGCGCCACTGGCCTGGGGGTCGGGTCGCTGTACCTGTGTTACCACACTAGGCCCGAAAAGGGCCATGCGTGTGGTGGGTCCAGCCTCCCCGAAGCAGCCACCCTGAGTGGGCGTGAAGGCTGCTGGTTGCATTCTGGGAGACAGCTTGATCGGGCTTAAGGACCCCGGCAGCCATTCTGCCGGGGGTCACGTCCCTGCACGCCGGCCCCGCCCACCTTCCCGGCCCGGGCTTGGGTCTAGCCACGCCCCCAGCGCCACTGCCTCGGGGGTCGTGTCGCTGTACCTGGGCTACCACGCTAGGCCCGAAAAGGGCCACGTGTGCGGGGTCCAACCTCCCCGAAGCAGCCTTCCTGAGTGGGCGTGAACGCTGCTGGTTGCATTCCTGGAGACAGCTTGATCGGGCTTGAGGATCCTGGCAGCCATTCTGCCGGGGGTCACGTCCCCGCACCCCGGCCCCGCCCTCTTCTTGGCCCAGGCTTGGGTCTAGCCATGCCCCTTGCGCCACTGGCCCGGGGGTCAGGTCGCTGTACCTGGGTTACCACACTAGGCCCGAAAAGGGCCATGTGTGGGGGGTCCAGCCTCCCCGAAGCAGCCTTCCTGAGTGGGCGTGAAGGCTGCTGGTTGCATTCCGGGAGACAGGCCTGATGGGGCTTGAGGACCCTTGCAGCCATTCTGCCGTGGGTCACGTCCGTGCGCACCGGCCCCGCCCCTCTTCCCGGCCTGGGCTTGGTTCTAGCCACGCCCCTAGCGCCACTGTCCCGGGGGTCGGGTTGCTGTACCTGGGTTACCACGGTAGGCCCGAAAAGAGCCATGTGTGGGGGGTCCAGCCTCCCCGAAACAGCCTTCTGAGTGGGCGTGAAGGCTGCTGGTTGCATTCCGGGAGACAGGCATGATCGGGCTTGAGGACCCCGGCAGCCATTCTCCCGGGGGTTAAGTCCCTGCTCGCCGGCCCCGCCCCTCTTCCCAGCCCGGGCTTGGGTCTAGCCACGCCCCTAGCGCCACTGGCCTGGGGGTCAGGTCGCTGTACCTGGGTTACCACGCTAGGCCCGAAAAGGGCCATGTGTGGGGGGTCCAGCCTCTCCGAAGCAGTCTTCCGAGAGGGCGTGAAGGCTGCTGGTTGCATTCCGTGAGACAGGCTTGATCAGGCTTGCGGACGCTTGCAGCCATTCTGTCGGTGGTCACGTCCCTGCGCGCCGGCCCCGCCCCTCTTCCCGGCCTGGCCTTGGTTCTAGCCACGTCCCTAGCGCCACTGGCCCGGGGGTCGGGTCGCTGTACCTGGGTTACCACGCTAGGCCCGAAAAGGGCCATGCTTGGGGGGTCCAGCCTCCCGGAAGCAGCCTTCTGAGTGGGCATGAAGGCTGCTGGTTGCATTCCGGGAGACAGGCCTGATGGGGCTTGAGGACCGCGGCAGCCATTCTGCCGGGGGTCACGTCCCTGCGCTCCGGGACCACCCCTCTTCCCGCCCCGGGCTTGGGTCTAGCCACGCCGCTAGCGCCACTGGGCCCGGGGGTCGGGTCGCTGTACCTGGGTTACCACGCTAGGCCCGAAAAGGGCCATGTGTGGGGGGTCCAGCCTCCCCGAAGCAGCCTTCTGAGTGGGCGTGAAGGCTGCAGGTTGCATTCTGGGAGACAGGCCTGATCGGGCTTGAGGACCCTGGCAGCCATTCTGCCGGGGGTCACGTCCCCGCGTGCCGGCCCCGTCCCTCTTCCCGGCACAGATTTTGGTCTAGCCACGCCCCTAGAGCCACTGGCCCGGGGGTCGGGTCATTGTACCTGGGTTACCAATCTAGGCCCGAAGTAGGCCACGTGTGGGGGGGTCCAGCCTCCCCGAAGCTGCCTCCCGAGTGGGCGTGAAGGCTGCTGGTTGCATTCTGGGAGACAGGCCTGATACGGCTTGAGGACCCTTGCAGCCATTCTGCCGGGGGTCACGTCCCTGTTCGCCGGCCCCGCCCCAATTCCCAGCCCGGGCTTGTGTCTAGCCACGCCCCTAGCGCCATGGGCCCGGGGGTCGGGTCACTGTACCAGGGTTACCACGCTAAGCCCGAAAAGGGCCACGTATGGGGGGTCGAGCCTCTAAGAAGCAGTCTTGCGAGAGGGCGTGAAGGCTGCTGGTTGCATTCCGGGAGACAGGCCTGATGGGGCTTGAGGACCCTGGCAGCCATTCTGGCGGGGGTTAAGTACCCGCGCGCCGGCCCCGGGCCTCTTCCCAGCCCAGGCTTGGGTATAGCCACGCCCCTAGTGCCACCAGCCCAGGGTTCGGGTCACTGTACCTGGGATACCACGCTAGGCCCGAAAAGGGCCCCGCGTGGGGTTCCAGCCTCCCCAAAGCAGTCTTCTGAGTGGGCGTGAAGGCTGCTGGTTGCATTCCGGGAGACAGGCCTGATGGGGCTTGAGGACCCTTGCAGCCATTCTGCCGTGGGTCACGTCCGTGCGCACCGGCCCCGCCCCTCTTCCCGGCCTGGGCTTGGTTCTAGCCACGCCCCTAGCGCCACTGTCCCGGGGGTCGGGTTGCTGTACCTGGGTTACCACGCTAGGCCCGAAAAGAGCCATGTGTGGGGGGTCCAGCCTCCCCGAAACAGCCTTCTGAGTGGGCGTGAAGGCTGCTGGTTGCATTCCGGGAGACAGGCATGATCGGGCTTGAGGACCCCGGCAGCCATTCTCCCGGGGGTTAAGTCCCTGCTCGCCGGCCCCGCCCCTCTTCCCAGCCCGGGCTTGGGTCTAGCCACGCCCCTAGCGCCACTGGCCTGGGGGTCGGGTCGCTGTACCTGGGTTACCACGCTAGGCCCGAAAAGGGCCATGTGTGGGGGGTCCAGCCTCCCGGAAGCAGCCTTCCTGAGTGGGCGTGAAGAATGCTGGTTGCATTCTGGGAGACAGGCCTGATCGGGCTTGAGGACCCTGGCAGCCATTCTCCTGGGGGTCACGTCCACGAGTGCCGGCCCCGCCCCTCTTCCCGGCCTGGGCTTGGTCTAGCCACGCCCCTAGCGCCACTGGCCCAGGTGTCGGGTCGCTGTACCTGGGTTACCACGCTAGGCCCGAAAAGGGAGACGTTTGGGGGGTCCAGCCTCCCAGAAGCAGCCTTCTGAGTTGGCGTGAACGCTGCTGGTTGCATTCCGGGAGACAGGCTTGATGGGCTTGAGGACCCCGGCAACCATTCTGCCGGGGAGTCACGTCCCCGCTCGCTGGTCCCGCCCCTCTTCCTGGCCTGGGCTTGGGTCTAGCCACGCCCCTAGCGACACTGGCCCGGGGGTTGGGTCGCTGTGCCTGGGTTACCACGCTAGGCCCGAAAAGGGCCTAGTGTGGGGGGTCCAGCCTCCCCGAAGCAGCCTTCTGAGTGGGCGTGAAGTCTGCTGGTTGCATTCCGGGAGACAGGCTTGATCGGGCTTCAGGACACCGGCAGCCATTCTGCTGGGGGTCACGTCCCTGCACGCAGGCCCCACCCCTCTTCCCGGCCCGGGCTTGGGTCTAGCCACGCCCCTAGCGCCACTGGCTCGGGGGTCGGGTCACTGTACCTGGGTTACCACGCTAGGCCCAAAAACGGCCACGTGTGCGGGGTCCAACCTCCCCGAAGCAGCCTTCCGAGTGGGCGTGAAGGCTGCTGGTTGCATTCCTGGAGACAGCTTGATCGGGCTTGAGGATCCTGGCAGCCATTCTGCCAGGGGTCACGTCCCCGCGCGACGGCCCTGCCCGTCTTCCAAGCCCGGGCTTGTGTCTAGCCACGCCCCTAGTGCCACTGGCCCGTGGGTTAGACTGCTGTACCAGGGTTACCACGCTAGGCCCGAAAAGGGCCAGGCGTGGAGGGTCCAGCCTCCCCGAAGCAGCCTTCTGAGTTGGCGTGAAGAATGCTGGTTGCATTCCGGGAGACAGGCCTGATCAGGCTTGAGGACCTAGGCAGCCATTCTGCCAGGGGTCACGGCCCTGCGCTCCGGCCTCGCCCCTCTTCCTGGCCTGGGCTTGAGTCTAGCCATGCCCCTAGTGCCACTGGCCCTGGTGTCGGGTCGCTGTACCTGGGTTACCATGCTAGGCCCGAAAAGGGCCATGCTTGGGGGGTCCAGCCTCCCCGAAGCAGTCTTCTGAGTGGGCGTGAAGGCTGCTGGTTGCATTCCGGGATACAGGCCTGATGGGGCTTGAGGACCCTGGCAGCCATTCTGCCAGGGGTCACGTCCATGCGCGCCGGCCAAGCCCCTCTTCTTGGCCCGGGCTAGGGTCTAGCCTCACCCCTAGCGCCACTGGCCCGGGGTGTCGGGTTGCTGCACCTGGATTACCACGCTAAGCCCGAAAAGGGCCACGCGTGGGGTTCCAGCCTCCCCGAACCAGCCTTCCTGAGTGGGCGTGAAGGCTGCTGGTTGCATTCCGTTAGACAGGCCTGATGGGGCTTGAGGACCCTGGCAGCCATTCTGGCGGGGGAGTCACGTCCCCGCGCGCCGGCTCCCCCCTCTTCTCGGCCCGGGCTTGGGTCTAGCCACGCCCCTAGGGTCACTGCCCCGGGCGTCGGGTCGCTGTACCTGGGTTACCACGCTAGGCCCGAAAAGGGCCACGTGTGGGGGTCGAGCCTCTAAGAAGCAGCCTTCCGAGTGGGCGTGAAGGCTGCTGGTTGCATTCCGGGAGACAGGCCTGATGGGGCTTGAGGACCCTGGCAGCCATTCTGGCGGGGGTTAAGTCCCTGCACGCCGGCCCCGGGCCTCTTCCCAGCCCGGGCTTGGGTATAGCCACACCCCTAGCGTCACGGGCCCGGGGGTCGGGTCACTGTACCTGGGTTACCACGCTAGGCCCGAAAAGGGCCATGCGTGGGGTTCCAGCCTCCCCAAAGCAGCCTTCCGAGTGGGCGTGAAGGCTGCTGGTTGCATTCTGGGAGACAGGCCTGATACGGCTTGCGGACGCTTGCAGCCATTCTGCAAGTGGTCATGTCCCCGCTGGCCGGCCCCGCCCCTCTTCTTGGCCCAGGCTTGGGTCTAGCCACGCCCCTAGCGCCAATGGCCCGGGGGTCGGGTCACTGTACCTGGTTTACCACCCTAAGCCTGAAAAGGGCCATGTGTGGGGGGTCCAGCCTCCCCGAAGCAGTCTTCTGAGTGGGCGTGAAGGCTGCTGGTTGCATTCCGGGAGACAGGCCTGATCGGGCTTGAGGACCCTTGCAGCCATTCTGCTGGGGGTTACGTCCCCACGCACCGGCCTCGCCCCTCTTCTTTGCCCGGGCTTGGGTCTAGCCATGCCCCTAGCGCCACAGGCCGGGGGTCGGGTCGCTGTACCTGGGTTACCGCGCTAGGCCCGAAAAGGGCCACGTGTGGGGGGTCCAGCCTCTCCGAAGCAGTCTTCTGAGTGGGCGTGAAGGCTGCTGGTTGCATTCCGGGAGACAGGCGTGATCGGGCTTGAGGACCCTGGCAGCCATTCTGCCAGTGGTCATGTTCCGTTCCGCGGGCCCCGCCCCTCTTCCCGGCCTGGGCTTGGGTCTAGCCACGCCCCTAGTGCCACTGGCCCGGGGGTCGGGTTGCAGTACCTGGGTTACCACGCTAGGCCCGAAAAGGGCCACGTGTGTGTGGTCCAGCCTCCCCGAAGCAGCCTTCCGAGTGGGCGTGAAGGCTGCTGGTTGCATTCCGTGAGACACGCCTGATGGGGCTTGAGGACCCCGGGAGCCATTCTGCAGGGGGTCATGTCCTCGTTTCGGCCCCGCCCCTCTTCCCGGCCTGGGCTTGGTTCTAGCCACGCCCCTAGCGCCACTGGCCCGGGGCTCGGGTCGCTGTACCTGGGTTACCACGCTAGGCCCGAAAAGGGCCATGTGTGGGGGGTCCAGCCTCCCCGAAACAGCCTTCTGAGTGGGCGTGAATGCTGCTGGTTGCATTCCGGGAGACAGGCATGATCGGGCTTGAGGAACCCGGCAGCCATTCTGCCAGGGGTCACGTCCCTGCGCTCCGGCCCAGCCCCTCTTCCCAGCCCGGGCTTGGGTCTAGCCACGCCCATAGCGCCACCAGCCCGGGGGTCGTGTCGCTGTACCTGGGTTACCAAGCTAGGCCCGAAAAGGGCCACGTGTGGGGGGTCCAGCCTCCCCGAAGCATCCTTCCTGAGTGGGCGTGAAGGCTGCTGGTTGCATTCCGTTAGACAGGCCTGATCAGGCTGGAGGACCCTGGCAGCCATTCTGTCGGGGGTCACGTCCCCACGCGCCGGCCCCGCCCCTCTTCTTGGCCCGGGCTTGTGTCTAGCCACGCCCCTAGCGCCACTGTCCCGGGGGTCGGGTCGCTGTACCTTGGTTACCACGCTAGGCCCGAAAAGGGCCATGTGTGGGGGGTCCAGCCTCCCGGAAGCAGCCTTCTGAGTGGGCGTGAAGGCTGCTGGTTGCATTCTGGGAAACAGGCATGATCGGGATTGATTACCCGGCAGCCATTCTGCCGTGGGTCACATCCCAGCACGCCGGCCCCGCCCCTCTTCCCGCCCCGGGCTTGGGTCTAGCCACGCCCCTAGCGCCACTGGCCTGGGGGTCGGGTGGCTGTACCTGGGTTTCCACGGCAGGTTGGAAAAGGGCCACTTATTGGTGGTCCAGCCTTCCCGAAGCAGCCTTCCGAGTGGGCGTGAAGGCTGCTGGTTGCATTCCGGGAGACAGGCCTGATACGGCTTGAGGACAACGGCAGCCATTCTGCCATGGGTCACGTCCGTGCGCACCGGCCCCGCCCCTCTTCCCGGCCAGGGCTTGGTTCTAGCCACGCCCCTAGCGCCACTGTCCCGGGTGTCTGGTCGCTGTACCTGGGTTACCACGCTAGGCCCGAAAAAGGGCCATGTGTGGGGGGTCCAGCCTCCCCGAAACAGCCTTCTGAGTGGGCGTGAAGGCTGCTGGTTGCATTCCGGGAGACAGGCATGATCGGGCTTGAGGACCCCAGCAGCCATTCTGCCAGGGGTCACGTCCCTGCGCTCCGGCCCCGCCCCTCTTCCCAGCCCGGGCTTGGGTCTAGCCACGCCCCTAGCGCCACCAGCCCGGGGGTCGTGTCGCTGTACTTGGGTTACCACGCTAGGCCCGAAAATGACCATGTGTGGGGGTTCCAGCCTCCCCGAAGCAGCCTTCCTGAGTGGGCGTGAAGGCTGCTGGTTGCATTCCTGGAGACAGGCTTGATCGGGCTTCAGGACCCTGGCTGCCATTCTGCTGGGGGTCACGTCCCTGCACGCCGGCCCCGCCCATTTTCCCGGCCCGGGCTGGGGCCTAGCCACACCCTAGCGCCACTGGCTCGGGGGTCGGGTCGCTGTACCTGGGTTACCACGCTAGGCCCGAAAAGGGCCACGTGTGCGGGGTCCAGCCTCCCCGAAGCAGCCTTCTGAGTGGGCGTGAACGCTGCTGGTTGCATTCCTGGAGACAGCTTGATCGGGCTTGAGGATCCTGGCAGCCATTCTGCCGGGGGTCACGTCCCCGCGTGCCGGCCCTCCCCTCTTCCCAGCCCGGGCTTGGGTCTAGCCACGCCCCTAGCGCCACTGGCCCGGGGGTCGGGTGGCTGTACCTGGGTTACCACACTAGGCCCGAATAGGGCCACGTGTGGGGGGTCCAGCCTCCCCGAAGCAGCCTTCCGAGTGTGCGTGAAGGCTGCTGGTTGCATTCTGGGAGACAGGCCTGATGGGGCTTGAGGACCCTGGCAGCCATTCTGCCGGGGTTCGCGTCCCTGCGCGCCGGCCCCGCCCCTCTTCCCGGCACAGATTTGGGTCTAGCCACGCCCCTAGTGCCACTGGCTCGTGGGTTAGATTGCTGTACCAGGGTTACCACGCTAGGTCCGAAAAGGGCCAGGCGTGGGGGGTCCAGCCTCCCCGAAGCAGCCTTCTGAGTTGGCGTGAAGAATGCTGGTTGCATTCCAGGAGACAGGCCTGATCAGGCTTGAGGACACCGGCAGCCATTCTGCCAGGGGTCAAGTCCCTGCGCTCCGGCCCCGCCCCTCTTCCTGGCCTGGGCTTGAGTCTAGCCATGCCCCTAGCGCCACTTGGCCGGGGGTCGGGTCGCTGTACATGGGTTACCACGGCAGGTTGGAAAAGGGCCATGTATTGGTGGTCCAGCCTCCCCGAAGCAGCCTTCTGAGTGGGCGTGAAGGCTGCTGGTTGCATTCTGGGAGACACGCCTGATGGGGCTTGAGGACCCCGGGAGCCATTCTGCCGGGGGTCATGTCCTCGTGCCGGCCCCGCCCCTCTTCCCGGCCTGAGCTTGGTTCTAGCCACGCCCCTAGCGCCACTGGCCCGGGGGTCGGGTCACTGTACCTGGGTTACCACGCTAGGCCAGAAAAGGGCCACGTGTGGGGGGTCGAGCCTCTAAGAAGCAGCCTTCCGAGAGGGCGTGAAGGCTGCTGGTTGCATTCTGGGAGACAGCCTTGATGTGGTGTGAGGACCCCGGCAGCCATTCTTTCGGGAGTCACGTCTCCATGCGCCGGCCCCGCTCCTCTCCCTGGCCAGGGCATGGGTCTAGCCACGCCCCTAGCACCACTGGCCCGGGGTCAGGTTGCTGTACCAGGGTTTCCACGGCAGGTTGGAAAAGGGCCACGTATTGGTGGTCCAGCCTTCCCGAAGCAGCCTTCCGAGTGGGCGTGAAGGCTGCTGGTTGCATTCCGGGAGACAGGCCTGATACGGCTTGAGGACAACGGCAGCCATTCTGCCGTGGGTCTCGTCCGTGCGCACCGGCCCCGCCCCTCTTCCCGGCCTGGGCTTGGTTCTAGCCACGCCCCTAGCGCCACTGTCCCGGGTGTCGGGTCGCTGTACCTGGGTTACCACGCTAGGCCCGAAAAAGGGCCATGTGTGGGGGGTCCAGCCTCCCCGAAACAGCCTTCTGAGTGGGCGTGAAGGCTGCTGGTTGCATTCCGGGAGACAGGCATGATCGGGCTTGAGGACCCCGGCAGCCATTCTGCAGGGGGTCAAGTCCCTGCGTGCCGGCCCCGCCCCTCTTCCCAGCCCGGGCTTGGGTCTAGCCACGCCCCTAGCGCCACCAGCCCGGGGGTCGTGTCGCTGTACCTGGGTTACCACGCTAGGCCCGAAAAGGGCCATGTGTGTGGGGTCCAGCCTCCCCGAAGCAGCCTTCCTGAGTGGGCGTGAAGGCTGCTGGTTGCATTTTGGGAGACAGGCCTGATCGGGCTTGAGGACCCTGGCAGCCATTCTGCTGGGGGTCACGTCCCCGGGTGCCGGCCCCGCCCCTCTTCCCGGCTTGGGCTTGGGTCTAGCCACGCGCCTAGAGCCACTGGCCCGAGGGTCGGGTCGCTGTACCTGGGTTACCACGCTAGGCCCGAAAAGGGCCACGTGTGGGGGGTCCAGCCTCCCCGAAGCAGCCTTCCGAGTGGGCGTGAAGGCTGCTGGTTGCATTCTGGGAGACAGGCCTGATGGGGCTTGAGGACCCTGGCAGCCATTCTGCCGGGGTTCACGTCCCTGCGCGCCGGCCCCGCCCCTCTTCCCGGCACAGATTTGGGTCTAGCCACGCCCCTAGTGCCACTGGCTCGTGGGGTAGATTGCTGTACCAGGGTTACCACGCTAGGCCCGAAAAGGGCCAGGCGTGGGGGGTCCAGCCTCCCCGAAGCAGCCTTCTGAGTTGGCGTGAAGAATGCTGGTTGCATTCCAGGAGACAGGCCTGATCAGGCTTGAGGACACCGGCAGCCATTCTGCCAGGGGTCAAGTCCCTGCGTTCCGGCCCCGCCCCTCTTCCTGGCCTGGGCTTGAGTCTAGCCATGCCCCTAGTGCCACTTGGCCGGGGGTCGGGTCGCTGTACATGGGTTACCACGGCAGGTTGGAAAAGGGCCATGTATTGGTGGTCCAGCCTCCCCGAAGCAGCCTTCTGAGTGGGCGTGAAGGCTGCTGGTTGCATTCTGGGAGACACGCCTGATGGGGCTTGAGGACCCCGGCAGCCATTCTGCCGGGGGTCATGTCCTCGTGCCGGCCCCGCCCCTCTTCCCGGCCTGAGCTTGGTTCTAGCCACGCCCCTAGCGCCACTGGCCCGGGGGTCGGGTCACTGTACCTGGGTTACCACGCTAGGCCAGAAAAGGGCCACGTGTGGGGGGTCGAGCCTCTAAGAAGCAGCCTTCCGAGAGGGCGTGAAGGCTGCTGGTTGCATTCTGGGAGACAGCCTTGATGTGGTGTGAGGACCCCGGCAGCCATTCTTTCGGGAGTCACGTCTCCATGCGCCGGCCCCGCTCCTCTCCCTGGCCCGGGCATGGGTCTAGCCACGCCCCTAGCACCACTGGCCCGGGGTCAGGTTGCTGTACCAGGGTTTCCACGGCAGGTTGGAAAAGGGCCACGTATTGGTGGTCCAGCCTTCCCGAAGCAGCCTTCCGAGTGGGCGTGAAGGCTGCTGGTTGCATTCCGGGAGACAGGCCTGATACGGCTTGAGGACAACGGCAGCCATTCTGCCGTGGGTCTCGTCCGTGCGCACCGGCCCCGCCCCTCTTCCCGGCCTGGGCTTGGTTCTAGCCACGCCCCTAGCGCCACTGTCCCGGGTGTCGGGTCGCTGTACCTGGGTTACCACGCTAGGCCCGAAAAAGGGCCATGTGTGGGGGGTCCAGCCTCCCCGAAACAGCCTTCTGAGTGGGCGTGAAGGCTGCTGGTTGCATCCCGGGAGACAGGCATGATCGGGCTTGAGGACCCCGGCAGCCATTCTGCAGGGGGTCAAGTCCCTGCGTGCCGGCCCCGCCCCTCTTCCCAGCCCGGGCTTGGGTCTAGCCACGCCCCTAGCGCCACCAGCCCGGGGGTCGTGTCGCTGTACCTGGGTTACCACGCTAGGCCCGAAAAGGGCCATGTGTGTGGGGTCCAGCCTCCCCGAAGCAGCCTTCCTGAGTGGGCGTGAAGGCTGCTGGTTGCATTTTCGGAGACAGGCCTGATCGGGCTTGAGGACCCTGGCAGCCATTCTGCTGGGGGTCACGTCCCCGGGTGCCGGCCCCGCCCTTCTTCCCGGCTTGGGCTTGGGTCTAGCCACGCGCCTAGAGCCACTGGCCCGAGGGTCGGGTCGCTGTACCTGGGTTACCACGCTAGGCCCGAAAAAGGCCACGTGTGGGGGGGTCCAGCCTCCCCGAACCAGCCTCCCGAGTGGGCGTGAAGGCTGCTGGTTGCATTCTGGGAGACAGGCCTGATGGGGCTTGAGACCTCGGGAGCCATTCTGCCGGGGGTCACGTCCCCGCTGGCCGGCCCCGCCACTCTTACCGACCCGGGCTTGGGTCTAGCCACGCCCCTAGAGCCACTGGCCCGGGGGTTGGGTCGCTGTACCTGGGTTACCACACTAGGCCCGAAAAGGGCCACGTGTAAGGGGTCCAGCCTCCCCGAAGCAGCCTTCCGAGTGGGCGTGAAGGCTGCTGGTTGCATTCTGGGAGACAGGCCTGATGGGGCTTGAGACCTCGGGAGCCATTCTGCCGGGGGTCACGTACCCGCGCGACGGCCCCGCCCCAATTCCCGGCCCGGGCTTGTGTCTAGCCACGCCCCTAGTGCCACTGGGTCGTGGGTTAGGCTGCTGCACCAGAGTTACCACGCTAGACCCGAAAAGGGCCAGGCGTGGAGGGTCCAGCCTCCCCGAAGCAGCCTTCTGAGTGGGCGTGAAGAATGCTGGTTGCATTCCAGGAGACAGGCCTGATCAGGCTTGAGGACACCTGCAGTCATTCTGCCAGGGGTCACGTCCCTGCGCTCCGGCTCCGCCCCTCTTCCTGGCCTGGGCTTGAGTCTAGCCATGCCCCTAGTGCCACTGGCCCGGGGGTCGGGTCGCTGTACCAGGGTTACCATGCTAGGCCCGAAAAGGGCCATGCCTGGCGGGTCCAGCCTCCCCGAAGCATCCTTCCGAGTGGGCGTGAAGGCTGCTGGTTGCATTCCGGGAGACAGGCATGATTGGGCTTGAGGACCCCGGCAGCCATTCTCCCGGGGGTCCACGTCCCTGCGCTCCGGCCCCGCCCCTCTTCCCAGCCCGGGCTTGGGTCTAGCCACGCCCCTAGTGCCACTGGCCCGTGGGTTAGACTGCTGTACCAGGGTTACCACGCTAGGCCCGAAAAGGGCCAGGCGTGGAGGGTCCAGCCTCCCCGAAGCAGCCTTCTGAGTTGGCGTGAAGAATGCTGGTTGCATTCCTGGAGACAGGCCTGATCAGGCTTGAGGACCCCGGCAGCCATTCTGCCAGGGGTCACGTCCATGCGCGCCGGCCCCGCCCCTCTTCTTGGCCCGGGCTTGGGTCTAGCCTCACCCCTAGCGCCAATGGCCCTGGTGTCGGGTTGCTGCACCTGGATTACCACGCTAAGCCCGAAAAGGGCCAGGCGTGGGGTTCCAGCCTCCACGAAACAGCCTTCCTGAGTGGGCGTGAATGCTGCTGGTTGCATTCCGGGAGACAGGCCTGATGGGGCTTGAGGACCCCGGCAGTCATTCTGCCTGGGTTCAGGTTCCCGCTGGCCGGCCCCACCCCTGTTCCCGGCCCAGGCTTGGGTCTAGCCACGCCCCTAGCGCCACTGGCCCGGGGGTCGGGTCGCTGTACCTGGGTTACCACGCTAGGCCCGAAAAGGGCCATGTGTGGGGGGTCCAGACTCCCCGAAGCAGCCTTCCTGAGTGGGCGTGAAGGCTGCTGGTTGCATTCTGGGAGACAGGCTTGATCAGGCTTGAGGACCCCGGCAGCCATTCTGCCTGGGGTCAGGTCCCCGCTGGCCGGCCCCGCCCCTCTTCCCAGCCCGGGCTTGGGTCTAGCCATGCCCGTAGCGCCACTGGCCCTGGGGTCGGGTCGCTGTACCTGGGTTACCACGCTAGGCCCAAAAAGGGCCACAAGTGGGGGTTCCAGCCTCCCCGAAGCAGCCTTCCTGAGTGGGCGTGAAGGCTGCTGGTTGCATTCCGGGAGACAGGCTTGATATGGCTTGAGGACACTGGCTGCCATTCTGCCGGGGGTCACGTCCCTGCACGCCGGCCCCGCCCATCTTCCCGGCCTGGGCTTGGGTCTAGCCACGCCCCTAGCGCCACTGGCTCGGGGGTCGGGTCGCTGTACCTGGGTTACCACGCTAGGCCTGAAAAGGGCCACGTGTGCGGGGTCCAACCTCCCTGAAGCAGCCTTCTGAGTGGGCGTGAAGGCTGCTGGTTGCATTCTGGGAGACAGCTTGATCGGGCTTAAGGACCCCGGCAGCCATTCTGCCGGGCGTCATGTCCCCGTGGGCCGGCCCCGCCATCTTCCAGGCCTGGGCTTGGGTCTAGCCATGCCCCTAGCGCCACTGGCCCGAGGGTTGGGTCGCTGCACCTGGGTTACCACGCTAGGCCCGAAAAGGGCCACGTGTGGTGGGTCCAGCCTCCCCGAAGCAGCCTTCCTGAGTGGGCATTAAGGCTGCTGGTTGCATTCTGGGAGACAGCTTGATCGGGCTTAAGGACCCCGGCAGCCATTCTGCCGGGGGTCACGTCCCCGTGGGCCGGCCCCGCCAATCTTCCAGGCCTGGGCTTGGGTCTAGCCACGCCCCTAGCGCCACTGGCCCGGGGGTCGGGTCGCTGTACCTGGGTTACCACGCTAGGCCCGAAAAGGGCCACACGTGGGTGGTCCAGCCTCCACATAGCAGCCTTCCGAGTGGGCGTGAAGGCTGCTGGTTGCATTCCGGGAGACAGGCTTGATCAGGCTTGAGGACCCCGACAGACATTCTGCCAGGGGTCACATCCCCGCGTGCCGGCCCCCCCCTCTTCCCGCCCTGGGCTTGGGTCTAGCCACGCCCCTAGCGCCACTGGCCTGGGGGTCGGGTCGCTGTACCTGTGTTACCACACTAGGCCCGAAAAGGGCCATGCGTGTGGTGGGTCCAGCCTCCCCGAAGCAGCCACCCTGAGTGGGCGTGAAGGCTGCTGGTTGCATTCTGGGAGACAGCTTGATCGGGCTTAAGGACCCCGGCAGCCATTCTGCCGGGGGTCACGTCCCTGCACGCCGGCCCCGCCCACCTTCCCGGCCCGGGCTTGGGTCTAGCCACGCCCCCAGCGCCACTGCCTCGGGGGTCGTGTCGCTGTACCTGGGCTACCACGCTAGGCCCGAAAAGGGCCACGTGTGCGGGGTCCAACCTCCCCGAAGCAGCCTTCCTGAGTGGGCGTGAACGCTGCTGGTTGCATTCCTGGAGACAGCTTGATCGGGCTTGAGGATCCTGGCAGCCATTCTGCCGGGGGTCACGTCCCCGCACCCCGGCCCCGCCCTCTTCTTGGCCCAGGCTTGGGTCTAGCCATGCCCCTTGCGCCACTGGCCCGGGGGTCAGGTTGCTGTACCTGGGTTACCACACTAGGCCCGAAAAGGGCCATGTGTGGGGGGTCCAGCCTCCCCGAAGCAGCCTTCCTGAGTGGGCGTGAAGAATGCTGTTTGCATTCCGGGAGACAGGACTGATCGAGCTTCAGGACCCCGGCAGCCATTCTGCCAGGGGTCACGTCCCCACTCGCCGGCCCGCCCCTCTTCCCGGCCCGGGCTTGCGTCTAGCCACGCCCCTAGCGCCACTGGCCCGGGGGTTGGGCCGCTGTACCTGGGTTACCACGCTAGGCCCGAAAAGGGCAAAGCGTGGGGGTTCCAGCCTCCCCGAAGCAGTCTTCCAAGTGGGCGTGAAGGCTGCTGGTTGCATTCCAGGAGACAGGCCTGATGGGGCTTGAGGACCGCGGCAGCATTTCTGCCAGGGGTTAAGTCCCCGTGGGCCGGCCCCGCCCCTCTTCCCGGCCTGGGCTTGGGTCTAGCCACGCCCCTAGCGCCACTGGCTCGGGGGTCAGGTCGCTGTACCTGGGTTACAACACTAGGCCCGAAAAGGGCCATGCGTGTGGTGGGTCCAGCCTCCCCGAAGCAGCCACCCTGATTGGGCGTGAAGGCTGCTGGTTACATTCTGGGAGACAGCTTGATCAGGCTTGAGGACCCCGGCAGCCATTCTGCCGGGTGTCACGTCCCCGTGGGCCGGCCCCACCATCTTCCAGGCCTGGGCTTATGTCTAGCCATGCCCCTAGCGCCACTGGCCCGGGGGTCGGGTGGCTGTACCTGGGTTACCACGCTAGGCCCGAAAAGGGCCACGTGTGGGGGGTCCAGC